>NW_028327171.1:65240343-65541843 GCF_987537825.1 Furipterus horrens | reverse complement strand
AAAATACTGGCTACCAAGTTAAATTTAAATTTCAGATAAATGTTTATTGTACAAAGTATACTTACACTAAATATTATTTGTCTATGTTAAATTCACATTCAACTGAATAAGTTATGTTTTCATTTGCTATATCTAGCAACCCTAATCTAAATATTTAATTTAGCAAACAACAAGAAAGAAGCCTCCAGCTCTTCGCCTCGCTAGCTGGAACATCAGGACCATGTGTCCCGGACTTACTGCAGACCTTCCGTGGATCAATGGTGCCAGGAAAACCGCCGTCATCGACAGGGAACTGGCACGACTAAACATCGACATTGCGGCTCTACAGGAGACCCGGTTGGCAGACAACGGAACTATCAGAGAAACCAACTACACCTTCTACTGGCAAGGGAAGTCTCCGGACCAACCAAGACAGCACGGTGTTGGGTTCGCTGTGAAGAACACGCTTGTTAACTCCATAGAGCCACCCACAGGAAGCACAGAGAGATTACTTACCCTCCGATTGTCAACAACTTTCGGCCCAGTCAGCATTCTTAGCGCGTATGCCCCAACCCTCTGCGCCACCACCGAAGAGAAAGAACAGTTCTACCATGCACTGGACGAAGCGTTATCCAAGACCCCCAGAAGTAACGCTCTTTATCTTCTTGGAGACTTCAACGCAAGAGTAGGAGCCGACCACATGGCCTGGCCCACCTGCCTCGGAAACTTTGGGAGAGGAAAGATCAATGAGAATGGTCAGCGACTGCTTGAGCTTTTGTGTCACCACGGCCTGTGTGTGACAAACACATTCTTCAAGTGCAAAGAGATCCACCAGGTGTCATGGAGGCACCCCCGCTCCCGCCACTGGCACCAGCTTGACCTCGTCATCACCAGAAGAACGGATATTGGCAGCACCCTCCTCACCCGCAGCTACCACAGTGCAGACTGCGACACGGACCATGCCCTCGTGGTAAGCAAGGTGCGCATAATGCCGAAGAGGTTGCACCACTCCAAGATGAAGGGTCGCCCACGCATCAACACCAGTTGTGCCAGCAACCCAGTTAAGACCCAGCAATTCATCAACAGGATGGAAGATGCACTCGGCGAGGGAATGGCGGCAGATGACATTATCGAATCCAATTGGCCACGTCTCCGCGACGCCATATACAACTCCGCCATTATTGCTTACGGGAAGAAAGAGCGGAAGAACGCTGACTGGTACGAGGCTCACTGGGAAGAAATGGAACCTGTGATCGAGGCTAAGAGGAAAGCCCTACTGGCTTACAAGGCCACGCCCACTCCCAGTACACTTCAAGCTCTACGGGCTGCCAGGAACAAAGTCAAGAAGACCGCCCGCCACTGTGCCAACACCTATTGGCTAAACCTGTGCAGAAACATCCAGGAAGCCGCCGATATAGGCAACGCATGAGGAATGTATGAGGGTATCAAGAAGGCAACAGGCCCAATCCCCTCCAAGATCGCCCCCCTTAAGTCCAAGACAGGTGAGGTCATCACTGACCAGGAACAGCAAATGCGGCGGTGGACCAAGCACTACCTCGAGCTGTACGCGACGAGGAACACCGTAACAGACACTGCTCTTAACGCCATCCCAGACCTACCAGTCATGGAGGAGCTAGACACCCCACCTACTGCGGCAGAGCCATCGACCGCCTCGCTTGCGGGAAAGCACCAGGAAGCGACGGAATCCCTCCAGAAATTCTAAAGAGCGGGAAACCAGTCCTGCTACAGCCGCTCCACCATCTACTCTGTCTCTGCTGGAAGGAGGGTTACATCCCCCAGGATATGAGAGACGCTAACATTATCACCATGTACAAGAACAAAGGAGACCGCAGTGACTGCAACAACTACCGGGGCATCTCTCTCCTCAGCGTCGTCGGCAAAGTATTCGCCCGGGTCGCTCTTGCCCGCCTGCAGACCCTTGCTTCCCGCGTCTACCCAGAGTCCCAGTGTGGCTTCAGAGCTGGCCGATCAACAGTGGACATGATCTTCTCCCTACGCCAGCTGCAGGAGAAGTGTCACGAGCAGCATAAACCACTCTACCTCGCCTTTATCGACCTCACGAAGGTGTTTGATCTGGTCAGTCGAAGCGGACTCTTCAGCTTGCTACAGAAGATTGGCTGTCCACCACATCTGCTTGCTGTGGTCATGTCCTTTCACAACAACATGCACAGCACGGTGTCCTACAACGGCGCAACCTCTGAGGCCTTCCCAGTCAGCAGCGGAGTAAAGCAGGGCTGCGTCCTCGCGCCTACGCTGTTCGGAATCTTCTTCTCCATGCTCCTCCAATACGCCTTTAAGGACTGCAGTGAGGGTGTCTTCATTCACACCAGATCCGATGGCAAGCTCTACAACCTGGCCCGTCTACGAGTCAAGACCAAAGTCAAAGAGGTGCTCATCCGTGAGATGCTCTTTGCCGACGACGCAGCCTTGACATCACACTCCGAAGAAGGACTCCAGCAGCTAGTCACTTGCCTTTCCCACGCATGCAAGGAGTTCGGACTAGCCATCAGCCTGACGAAGACGAACGTTATGGCTCAAGGCACGGGGACTCCCCCATGCATCACCATCGACGGATACACCCTGGAGGTTGTCAACGACTTCACTTACCTCGGGTCCACCATCTCGAGCTCTAAGTCAGTTGACTTGGAGGTCAACCGGAGAATCGCCAGGGCAGCCACAGTTATGGCCAAACTGAACCGGCGAGTGTGGAACAATTCCAGCCTCACTGAGAAAACCAGACTGCGCATCTACCAAGCCTGCGTACTCAGCACTCTCCTCTATGGCAGCGAGACGTGGACCACCTACGCAAGGCACGAAAGGAAACTCAACAGCTTCCACATGAGGTGCCTGCGACACGTCCTGCATGTCGCCTGGCAGGATAAGGTTCCCAACACCGAGGTGCTGAAGTGAGCCAACATGAGCAGTTTGCATGCAGTTCTTAGTGAGCGACGCCTCAGGTGGCTCGGCCATGTCAGAAGAATGGATGCAGGCCGTATTCCCAAAGACCTCCTCTACGGCGAGCTAGCAGAAGGCCAGAGGATGACAGGGCGCCCAAAACTGCGGTTCAAAGACATCTGCAAAAAGGACATGGCACAATGCTCCATCAATCTCAACACATGGGAAGTTCAAGCAGAGGACCGCCTAGCCTGAAGGCTCGCGGTCAGGCAAGGTACGTCACGCGCAGAGGCTGCGCGCAATGAGGAGGCGGTCCAGAAAAGATCGAGGCGGAAGCAGCGTCAACAGCAGCAACAACAGCCATCTGCCTTCACCTGTAACAAGTGCGGCAGGGATTGTCACTCCCGAGTCGGACTGCACAGCCATTCTCGGCGGTGCAGATAGACTCTCCAGAAGCTACGCCATCGTCTCTCGAGACGGACGGCTGCCGATGATGATGATGACCATACAGTTTTACATTCTCTTTTGGAAGGCAATCTAATTTTATATAGTCCAGTAAAACATAAAACATTATGACTAATTAATTACTAAATATTAGAACCCTAGTAGAGAGTAACTATCTCACTAATTGTAAAAAAAAAAAGTTTTTAGAAAACCTTAAATAATATATTTTTTTGAGATTGTGATCATAATTTCTAAAATGTAAAGACATTGACAAGATTCTGGAGTCTTCTTTTTTTCTCTTCTCTTTCCTTCCCTTCCCTTCCTTCCTTCTTTCTTTCCTTCCTTCCTTCCTTCTTTCCTTCCTTCTTTTTACTTTCACTGTGATAGCTGACCTCAAATATGGTCCCCAATCCCAATGCCATGTCTTCTGGTACTTGTGTACATCTTTCCCCATTGAATCAGGTTTGTTGATGTGATCAATAGAACACAGCAACAATGATGGTAAGGTGCTTCCAAGACATGATCTTAAAAAAAACATTGTTGCTTCTGCATCATCATCTTGGATTACTTGTTCTGGTGGAAGCTAGCAGCCATGGTGTGAGAAGTACACATGTTGGAGAACTAAGGTCCTCTTCCAAAAGATCATGAGAAATTGAGATGCCCTATCATAGCCATGTGAGTGAGTTATCTTGGAAACAGACTCTCTGGCCCCAATTAAACTTTCAAATGACTACAGTCCTAGCCAACATCTTAGCTGTAACCTCACAATAGACTATTGGGTACGTAAAGCAATTTTAGATGGATAATCTCAGAAGTTGTGTGAGAAAATAAATGTTTGTTGTTTTAAGCCACTAAGTTTTGGAGTAATTTGTCATGCAGCGAAACATAACTAATAGTCTCAGGAAATATGTCTTGAAAGCAGATTAAAAAATTCAAATATGCCCAACTAATGTCTTCATTCCATCTGAATATCTTTGAGACCATGAATCTCTAGAACAAGGATAACATTCTTAAACATAATTCCATCTGTTTTTTTAAAAATTGCATTTATAAACTAATCTAAGTCTTGCTCTTCTAACTGCATATTTTCTAATTTCTCATTCTTATTTGGATATTAGGAGAACTTTCTGTATTATTTATAACGATATAGACAATGTCTCTTGTCTTATCTGAATATAAGTCCTTGAAGCTGTAGATATACTAATATACAACTTTGTAGAAGGCTTAACTCCATACAGCACAAATAACACACTCAGCTTTGTCACACTACAGATTTCTTTTCTTGTAAGGGGGATGCTAATGATTTTAAGCAATAAACTTCTAAAACATGTTTAGAAATAATTGTTGTATTTCTTATACTGATTGTTGCCTCTACTCCTTGACCCTTCAATGTCACCAAGTATTAAAAACTAAAATTTATCTCCCAGTAATATAAAAATCAATTTATAAACACATCCACATGGTATTGACACTTAAAATTAAACAACAAACAAAACAAAACTTTATTTGGACGAAGCTAGCACCTAACTCCCTTTCTTGTTACAGAATATTCATTTGATATGAACAATGTTCCTTTTCATTTAGTAATTCTTTTTCTTTTATGAAGGATCTCCTTCTCAGGCTAATTGTCTATATGTTTATACTTAAGACTATCATGGGAATAACACACCACATTATTTTCCCACTGGAATTAGCTTAATCCACTGACATTAATGCTAATAAAGTAAAGTCATAAATATGGGACTTTCAGATTTACTATATTGCTTGTGTTTTATACAACTACTCAACATGGTATAATATTTTATTTTTATATTTTTAAAACCTCACCATATTTGTGATTCACATTATTTAAACACATAAAAGTATTAATATTATAAGACTACCTTTTAGTAACTGTAAAATGTTTAAAAATTATTATGTATCTTAATTTCTAAATATATCTGAGACGTATTTAATTACTAAGATTTGTGTATCTTTTAAAAAATTTCTTTTAAATATATCTGTTTTTTGACCAAAAAATAAAAAGCCATGTGTTGCACCTTCATACAGCCAAAGAATTAGGTATATTTAAATAGTATACTTCTTGAAAAAGTAATTTACCTTTTCATCAACTTTTTCTTATAGAGTTGGTGATGTTCAAATGATGCTGATATTTTATGTTTCTTAGAAATGAGTCAAGTTGCTTCTCCTACCTGCTCAACTACTCAAGAAATATAAACCCTTTATACTAAAATTACAAGTAAAATTATTTAATAAAATAATAGTTATTATACTATCAGTTTGAAAAAAATTAGTTAAGAGTATTGTCATTCAACTAATAAAAAACACAAAGATTCTATGAAATGAATATGTATATGAATATATATATAAAATGAAATATAGATATACTTTTAAGACTTCTTAAACATTATTTTTAAAACAAAGCACACAAAAATGTGTTCCACTTGGGTTAATTTATTTATTTTCTAAATTACTATTTATCACTTATTCTCTATGTTTTAGGCACTATACCAGGTGCTAGGGTTAAAAATGCTAATATTTATAATCTATTTTTAGATATTTCAATAATTGAATTAATGTCAAAAAAGATCACTTGCTTTACTAGGCATAAAATGGACCATTTAAAAGTTTTTTTTGTCTTTTTTTAAATATGTATGAATGACTCATGGACATAGACAATGGAGAGGGGATTGATTGTGGGCAAGAGGGGTGGGGTGGGTGGAGGGGCAAAAGGGAAAAAAACTGGGATATATTACTTATATACATACTGTAATATAAGAAACAATAAAAAATAAAGTAGAGAAAAGAAAAAAGTTATTCTTATTTTATGGAATTATGAAAAACCCATGGGGAAGACTATCTAAAGAGAGCATGTCATAGCGCTTCAAAAATTGCAATACCTTCCTTGACCTGTTTTTCTATAATGCAGACTCTGGCTCATGGTTATTTCACAGTGACCTCCTCCCACTGCATATGTGCTGAAAATAAAAACATGTAGAAATTAAAGTTCTTGTATGACTCCGCAAATAAAAATCCTCAAACTTAAAAAAAAAGTATGTTTATCAATTAATCTTAAAATAATGAGAAGGCAAGTGTAATTTCCTGTAAAGTGAATCTGAGAATACTGAATCCATGAAACTTTACCTACTAGTGTAGTAAACTTCGGGTATACTCTGTAATGTAAATAAAAAGTTAAGGGTGCAATGTTAAGCCTAGAGCAAGGTGAATGCCAATTACTTGGGAATTCTAAAAATATCTAGAACAGCATGAAGGAGCAAGTATTGTCAGAAGGATCTGGTATCCATGACTTTTAACTTTTTCCTGAATAACCATGTCATGCTTAACATTCCTTATGCTCAATCAATATCAGTTAACAATTTTCTGTGCAAAATTCTGTTAAATATCAGCCTGAATATGATGCTCATGTTATCATCTAATTACTTATTCATGTGTGTGATACCTAGTTCATACTATGTCTGTAATAAATATTGAAAGAATAAAATTAATCAATATGCAAAAACAGTTCATAAAAAAATTTTGAATTGCTATCAGAAATCTATTGCTCAATGAAGTAATTATATCACATCTTTTAGTTAGTAGCTATTCAGAATGACCCACAGATATAAAAAACACAAAGTTTGCTGTTTAGGTATAAATGTGAACATTTTTGTGATCAGGAGAAACTTGTCAAATATGAGAAATAATTGAGATAGTTAGAAAATCCCAATGCTGTTCCAGTATAAAATATGGTATTATCAACTATAGCATTCATGCTGAACATTATATTCTTCAGAACTTACTGTTTATCACCACAACTTCACACCCTTTGACCAGGATGCCCCACCCTCCTTTTCTGCCCCTAGTAACCACCTTTCTAATCTCTGCTTCTATGTAGTTCATGTTTAAAGATTCCACATACATGTGAGACCACGCAGTATTTTTCTTTCGGTGTCCGGCTTACGTAACTTAGCATACAGTTCTTCAGATTCATCCAACAGTACATTATGTATATGTATATCTAAACATCATGCTTTATACCTTAAATATGTATTATTTTTATTTTAATAAGGGGTAAATAAAAATAACAGGTCAATTAAAAAAGAAACTCACAATGTTGTTAATGAAATTATTGAAAAGCAACTAAAAGCATAATATTTTGTTTAAATGCATTAATCTGCTTTGTAGTAACGCCTAGTTTCAATTTTGTTAAGGACATGTAATATATTGAAAACAGAACACAATGTATCTAGAGATACATACTAATCAGTATGAATCATTAAGATATTCAGGCTAAGAAGTTCACCTAAAAGCCAGATTCTTAGAAGAAATCTGAAAAGGATCCCTGCTTATTTTAAAAGATAGCTTTAAAATCATATTACTTTGCAAAAAATGTAACATGACTCTAATAATTAATCAACAACTACTACAACAAGCATTAATGTTAATTCACAAAGGGCAGCAAATGTAGTGTTTACTGATGATTATCAATTATGTGCATGGCATTTGACAAGACATTTTCTTCTTTTAGTGGACTGGTAGTCTATACAAAAGCTCTTCTGACATCACAAGCGGGAAATGTTCTTCCATTTTCTTCAAACCTCCTAAAACCATGATGACTCAGACCAAATTTTTTACAGCCACAGGCTTATTTCTGAAACTCTGCTCTGCTGTTTTTACATTGGTTGTAAGCTTCAAAACTCCAAGTATATTCACCAATTCTCCATTGTCTATCTATTTTCTTGACTATTTTCATTATAGCACTTCCATTTTAGATCGATTATTATTATATGTAGAACAATAATCTTTCCCTTCACTCACCTCTGTGGTTTCTGCATTATCAGAATCACAACTTTTTTAGACATTAAAGGTCAAAACTGTTGACCAGAATGCATAACAAATGTCAGAAAGTGACAACACAGTGGTGGATATGGTCCCTGATGCAAAGCATATGTAAGAGGGTAGTCACGTAGAGCATTCCTTGCTAAAGACATAAGCATTATGGTGTGTGCTAATGCTCACTGATCAATTTTGAATGGGTTGAGAATAAGTCAGGAAATGGAAAAATACATATTAACAATGCACCATAACATACTAGTGTGCCCGTGTGTGCATGAGTGTGTTGTTAAATAAACAATGAATAAGTCCACATCTTGTGGATGTACTTCTACTTACTTCTACCCCTCTCTCCCTTACTCATCACTCAAAAATTATCTGCTTATAAAATTCTGAATACAAAACAATTAATCATCTGATCATCAACTTCTCTCTCACTTCCCCTTTTCTTGTTTTCAAGTTTATCACATCCATTTACTACTGTTCTCACTATTAACCCACCCATGTCTCTTTTTCTTTTCTATCTGTCTTAAATTCAGCTGCTTTCATGCAAATAGCTTCAATTGTCTTTTCTGGAGTTGTCTTTCTACCCCACTCATCACACAGTGTGAGCTATCTGCTTTGTGGAAGAACATCCTCCCTGCTGAGAGCTCCTGTAGAAAACATAACAGCGAATACTAGTGGCTAGGATTCAGGGGTCTCCCACTGAGCTAGGCTTGGGCTAGTTCTTGGCAGGTCTGTTTTCCTTATTGGCACTGTCTTCTGCTTTCCTGAGCAACTTTCTATTTCATCCTCCTGTCTCTTTCAACTTTCTAATTATCCCCTTTTAAAAATTGTGACACCATCAGATGCCCCCAATTTTTCCTTCTTCTTGTCCCCTACACCAAGCCCCTGCCCCTGCCCTCCAGCCTTCACCACATTGCTGTCTGTGTCCATGGGTTTGCATATATGCGTATATGTTCTTTGGTTAATCTCTTACAGTTCCACTCCCCACCCCCCCACCCCCAAACACACCCCTCTGAGATCTACCAGTCTGCTCCATGTGTCCATGCCTCTGGTTTTATTTTGTCAGTTTATTTTGTTTATTAGATTCCATGTGTAAGTGAGATTATATGGTATATAGGTCCATTCATCCTGTCACAAAGGGTAAGAGTTCCTTTTTCTTTTTTTTTTTTTTTTACAGCCATGCAGAATTCCATTGTGTAAATGTACCACAGTTTTTTATCCACTCATCTACTGTGGGGCACTTGGGCTGTTTCCAGAACTTGGCTATGGTAAATAACGCTATGAATATAAGGATCCAGATATTCTTTTTGATTAGTATTTTGGGATTCTTAGGATATATTCCCAGAAGTGGAATTGCTGGGTCAAAAGGCAGTTTCATTTTCTTTTCTTTTTCTTTCTTTCTTTCTTTCTTTCTTTTTTTTTTTTTTTGAGGAGACTTCAAACTGTTTTCCATAGTGGCTGCACCAGTCTGCATTCCCACCAACAATGTGCTAGAGTCCCCTTTTCTCTCTCCACATCCTCACCAGCACTTGTTTGTTGACTTATTGATGACGGCCATATAAGCAATTAAGTGGTAAATTTCTCATTCTGTGGTCAAACCTACAAAGTTACCTGCATTTACCACTATTCATTTCACTTTCCCTTCTGGTACGATGGAAGACATCCTAAGGGCAAGTCTTCATATTTGGGCAAGATTTTATGTTCTCTAACATCCTTAGTTATGCTACTACGCTTACTCTACCATCTCTTTCATGGACATTCAGTTAAAAAAAACTGATACTTTTTTTATTGTCTTTGAGTTTATAAAGAAATCTCACCTTTTTCTAAACTTGACTTCTGACCTTTACCCCCTATTTATCCTCCCTTTCAAAATCAAATTTCATGAATGGGTTGACTAAAGTTGTCTTTTCTACTTCTAATTTCCTATTTACTTCTATTTTATTATTTTAATTTTGCAATATTGAACATTTGAGGGAAAAATAATTTCTACATGAACTATATCATCATTTTGCTCTTAAGGACTGTAAATATGTTTCTAATTCCCAGACTAACACACATAAGTAAATTTATTTTCTAAGTTAGATGAAACAACTCTTTTATAGCCTTGATTCCACTTACAAAGAGACAATGCAGTTTACACTACATGGTGCCCCGCTGACCTGAAAGGTTAATTCAGATCAAACATGCAAGTAATTTTCATCTTTGTTGAGAAGCTGATTCACTGTCTAATATAGGAACTCCTTCAATCTACAGTAGAGCTTCTCACATAGAAATATTTAAGTTCATCCATATCCTTTTCAGTCATTCTCTCAAGTTAAACTTGAGGATAAATTCATGTCAAAAGCTTATGAAACAAGGGGCTAGAGCCAAAGGATGCAACCACTTGACAGGAAGCTACAACAAAATTATGTATTTAAGAGAGGCAAGAGTTGACACAGGGACCACTGAAGAAACTGAGAAATAAGCCTATTGAAAAGATTTGTTCTGAAATGTATATTTCTTCCATTTCTGGCCCATTGTTACACATATGAGTCTATCATGCTAACAGGTACTTAAATAAATTGAACTTTGGAGTAGTCAGTATGTGCATGTAAGGAAACAAGAATTGGATATAGAAATATGAAGAGTTGGCAGAAAGAGCAGACAAAAAGAAACCTCAAAAGGATCACAGTATTATATGCAGAGAAAATGTGAAAATGGGACTACATATGAACCTCATGGCAAAGTCACGAAACATTGTCATTCAAGGCTATCCTAATTCCACATCATTTTTTAAAAAGAATAATGTCGCATTAATAGGTAACCAATCATAAAACATACTGTTTTAAGGAACATGCTGAATCTTTTTTCTATTGACTCATGATAAACACTAAACTTCTGGCATCTTGTTCTATCAGGATTATGTGATCCCCTACAGGCTTCTTAGTTGTGAACATCAAGATTACTGGTAGAAATTTTAACTGATAAAGATGGTTACACACCCACACGCCATTCAACTAAGATTTGAATCAGTAGGTGGAATGGGTGTCATGGTATCTGTATATTTACAAAGCAGCTCTTTAGGTAATTCTAAGGTATATGTAATATTAAAAACCATTACTTCTTTAGAATAAAAGTAATATAGACCATGTTAATATTAATTTGTGATATAATAATCTTGATTCCAGCTCTGGTGAATGACACATGAAACTATTTCATCAACATTTTAAATATTTCTCTCATTCCATAACAGCTTAGTATCTTCCTGTCTCACATTACACATGCTCTTAATAGAAAAGTAAAGAACAGTCAAAAGTTGATATTGCTGGAAATAAACAGTCTGTTTGAAATCTAATGAGAAACAACCTATTCCATGCACATGTTGAACCTGCTTTTGGCTGTCATCCAGCAACTGTGGTTGAATAATCCTGAAACGTACCACAGAACAGAGACTGCTGTCCACCTGAACATTGCTGGCTGCGGGATCCCCAATCAGAAATTGTCATCTATTATTACAACCAAGGTAGAAATAAAGAGGGTTCAAAAATAAATGTTAGATTTGTTTGTTAGAATATTTTCTTAAATTTGATGTTTATATACTCAGTTGGAAGAGATTCAACAATTTAATAAATGTTTTACAGCTAGCTTTGGTGTGAAACTAGTTATGCCCCAAATAATCTCATTGCTTTCCTGCTGATCATCGTCGGCAGCCGTCCGTCTCGAGAGACGATGGTGTAGCTTCTTAAGAGTCTATCTGCACCGCCGAGAATGGCCGTGCAGTCCGACTCGGGAGTGACACGGTATCTGTCTCCTCCCGTGTTGAATCGACATCTTGCGATGACGCTGGAGTGTCCTCTCCAGTGAAGCTGAAGCTACAGAGCCTGGGCAGGGTGATATGGAGGGTCTGCTGTTGCCCATGCAGCAGACCCCCCCTCTCTTCGCAGCTGATTGAGCGTCGGCCTGCGAGCTAAGTGTCGCTGGTTCGATCTTCCAGTCAGGGCACATCAGAGAAGGAAAACTCTGACTCCAAAAAACCTCCTCTGCCTTGCGGCATACCTCTTCAGGGGAAAGGCTAAGGGAGTAAACCCCGACAGAAAATCCGGAGCCGGAGTCCCTAAGGCGGTTTGACGTTGTAGTCAACACCGGCAACTCCTGAAGCCAAGCTGTATTGACTCCGTCTTTCCTGCTGATAAGAGCTATTAAATATCAGCATGGATTTCCTGACCAGCTCCAGGGGTTGAGCACAAACTATTTCTTGTCATTTCCCTATTCCTTACACATATGGAACATCATTTATTAATTGGTGATAGCTTTCATATAGTGCCCTGGCCAAGAAAAGTTTGTTTAGTTTTTTTTTTTTTTTTTTTAAACAAAAGACACATTTTTCATTTTCACCAATAACTTTATTGATTTGGATATTCTGAGTATGTCAGCTATCTCCTGTTATTGACTTCTAGTGGGTAGAGGCCAGGGGTGTTGCTAAATATTTTTCAATGCATAAGGCAGCACCACAGCAAAGAATTATTTGGCCAAAATATCAATGGTTCCAAGAAACTCCACAAACCAATTCTGACACGTTTGATCAGTCACAGAACCTTCTCCATACACTGCACAAATCTTTTTTTATGTGTTTCAGTTTCATTTTTATCTTTGTTGAAATAATAAAGCACAATACACCATAAATGTTGCATATTTTCTTCCATCTTCAGTATTAAAATGGCTGCACCATAATTCCTCAGTTTTGATGCTTTTTTTTTAATGTACACTGATATGACAGCTGTCACAATACAATCTAACAAAATTGTTTCAAATGAAGTTAAACACAACTAAGATCTACTGGAGCTATCATACAGAAAAACAAAAATAAAAAAAAATTTTGGCCAACCCTATATTTAAGCAAATAGAATGAAATTACTGTTTTCTGTAGAGTTATAAAATAATTCTTATCCAGCCTTTAAAAAATAGCTTCTAACAATTAGAATTGGTAATATTCTGTTTTAAAAAATGTGAAGTTCTAATATAGAAAAATTATTTAATTTTAAAGTCGTTGAAATTTTTTAGAGAAAAATATAATTAGTTGAAATACATCCTTCATAGCTTAATAATGACAATTATTAATGTTTAATAGTGATACAAAATATCAAATAGTGACATAAAGGGCTCTATAGGAATTGTGTTTGTGCAACAGTCTATATCTAGCACAGTGAATATAGCCACCTTTAGTGCTAATTCTTATCTTAAATGTATGTTTGCATAATATATTAATAAAAATAATATCTGTAAGTTGTTTTGTTTTCAACTTCTTAGACTAACATCACACACAGAAGTGTATCAGTGTTGGCATTACTGAAACACATCATTATCTACACACATCAGGTTATACTCAATTTCTATATGTAGTTAGGCCATGTCTAACTAGCACAAATTAAGTGAATAGAATTGTATTATTAATAACATAATCAAAGGGTCTCTCAAAAAGACCAAACATAAAATCTAAATGACATGATGTAGAGTCATCTGTGTCCCTTTTCTTCAAATAAAATAATGAGTGCTTCAGAGCAGCAATATTTTAAGTATTTATCTTATTACCTGTATATGAATTATAGTATATGTCTAGAGAATTGCAGGTCAGATTATAAAGAAATGGTTAACTTAACCACTGATTAAGGTTTTTTTTTTGTTTGTTTGTTTTTTTGATCCCAAATACAAAGGCCTTTCCACCTGGTGATGTATGACTAAGACAAAACACACTAGAATTAATAAATATAATCAACTAATATTCAGTACAATTTGCCAAGATTTAGCTACATGATTCCCCTCACTATTAAGAAAACATGGGGCTAAATCTCCTTGATGTATCTGACGTTAAAAACATCATCCTCCCTGCTTTCAGGGACAAAAACACAATATATGTTTTCTTCAAAAGACAGACAGAATAGGTCTTTATCACTGTAACACAGTGTGGTCTAATTTTTAAAGTTTCCTGTATGGAGCAAAGAAGTGAGACACATGTAGTTCATTTAGAAAATCTTGATTGCCCTGGATAAGAAAGTAGTTCAGGTAATAAAACAAATCTTCTTCACCTGTTTTCATTGCAGCCAAGTTCAGTAAAAAGTAAAAAATAAAAAAAAGACTTTTGGCAACCTCATTTCAATGGTATTCATATTAATTTGAACAAAACTTTTATTTCATTTATATGTACACAGATATAAGCACCTGTCCATTAACATCATATTGCTGCTTATGTTCCTGTCAAGAGAGTGGGTCAGACCTCAGTGTTTCTATAGTCTCTGCTCACTTGTCAGGTTTTCTGGTCTCTTGTTTTCTTCCAAAATGTAAATCTGTTGGGAGTATTGGTCTGGCCTCAGAAGAAAAACAAATAACTTTCAGAGTCTCATCTGGTGACATAATACATTTCTTAGCACATATATTACCATGATGATTTTTCTGTATTTATCCCTTAACCTTCTTCTGGTTACTACTCCCATCAAACCTGTTGTCAGTAAAGTCTAGAAAAAAAAAACACATGGGGTAAAATAAGAAAAGTAAGAAATAATAACACACTAGTTTGTGAAGATATAATAATTTAAATGTAGTTGCTTTGGTATTTTGATCAGACATACTTTATCATGAATAAAGATAATTATACTGCACAAAGTTACACTGACCATGATGAGGAGTTGAATTAATTCTTGCTCATGGATTTTTCTTTCATCAGTAAGCTATGTAATTAATATGACTTATGTACTAACTCAGTAAATAATTGGCAGAACTGGTATGAAAAACCTTTGAGTAGATTTCAATCAAATGGATAATATAGAGTAGATAAGATTATTTTTTGAAAATTTTTAGTTTTACATTACTCTGTTTGGAAGACAATTTTGTTATGGTATGTGTTAAAAAAAAAAAAAAAAAAAACCTTGTGAAAAGTTTGTCTTTTTAAAAAAAATTGATTACTGGGAATTAGAGAAAAATCTCACCCTTATGGTATAGATAAGGATAAACTATAAAATCAAAAAATCACTTGAGGTTTTTTTGAACTATCTTTTTTAAGTTAATAAGTTGCACTTATAGAGATAGTTCAAGTGAATTTAAATGTATCTTCTGCTTGGGAATTCTATTAACTATGGCCTGTCTTTCTAATGTGCTGACTGGTACCACATCCTGACCACCTACAATGTTCATATAGTATATATCCTCACAGGTATTTGAATAAACATTTCTTCTTTTTTTCTTTTTCCCCTATTAGGTAAACTTTTTAAAAATATCTTAACCAGTTAAACTTCTTAGAGAGCATAATGAGACTAGCATCAGAGATGTCCATTCCACTTTTAACTCTATAACTAGCAGGGTATACACTGATCAAGATTTTTTTTGTTTTGTTTTGGTTTCCTTTTCTCATTCTTAATTTTCTCATACATTTCTCAAACTCTTCAAAAAATGAAGAAGAGGAAGCACATCCAAACTCATTTAACAGGTTCTGCATTACTCTGACACTAAAGTCAAATAAGAACACTACAAAAAAAAAAAAAAAAAAAATTACAGGTCAAAACTCCTGATGAATATAGATGCAAAACTCCTCCAAAAAATACCAGCAAACAAAATTTGACAATGCATTAAAAGATTATATACCAGGGCCAAGTTACATTTATCCTTGCAATATAAGGATCTTTAAATATATGCAAATTAATAAATGTGATACACCGCATTAATAGAATAAAGAATAAAATCATATGATCATCTCAATAGATAGTGAAAAAGCATTTGGCAACATTCAACCTCATTTTATCATAAAAACCTTAAACAATTAGGTATGGAAGGGAGTAACTCGACATAATGAGGCCATATATGACTTGCCCACAACTCACATTACACTCACTGGTGAAAAGATAGAAGCCCTTATTGTGAGATCAGAAAAAAGACAAGAATGCCACTGGCACTACCTCTATTCAACATAGTATTTCAAGTCCTAGCCAAAGAAATTAAGTAAGAAAAAGAAATATAAAGCATCCAAATCAGAAATAAAAAATAAAATTGTATGTGGGTAGATGATATGATATAGAAAACCCTAAGAACTCTACCAAAATATTGTTTAAACTAATAGATAAACTGAGTAAATCTGTAGGATACAAAATTAATATACTATGTCAGTTAGGTTTCTATACAGTAATGACTATTTGAAAGAGGAATTAAGAAATCAGTCCCTTTTACAACAGCAAAATACTTAGGAATAAATTTAATTGGGGAGGTATAAGAACCTATACACTGAAAAAAATAAATCGAAGGATAGTCTTTGTTCTTGGATTAGAATGATTAATATTGCCAAAGTGTTCATACAATCTAAAGTGATCTACAAATTCATTGCACATCCTATCAAAATTCTAGTGGGATTTTTCAGAAATAGAAACCAGAATTTTAAAATTTGCATGGAACCACAAATATCCTGAATAGCCAAAGTAATTTTTAGAAAGAAGGACAAAGCTGGAGGCTACCAGGTTTCAGTCTATATCACAAAGCTATACTAATCAAAACAGTATGTATGGTATTGGTATAAAAGTAGGCACATCAACCAAGAGACCAGAAGAGAGAGCCCAGAAATGAGCTCTTCATTTATATCAACTCATTTTGAGAAAAGTGCCAAGAACACACAATGGGGAAAGGATAGTCTCTTCAATAAATGGTGTTGGGAAAATTCAATATCTCATGCCAAAAGAATGAAACTGGACTCTTATCTTATATCATTTATAAATATTAACTCAAAATGTATTAATGACTTAAATGTAAAACTTGAAATCATAAAACTCCTAGAAAAAAATCATAGGAAGAATAATTCTTTACAGGGGTTGTGACAATGATTTTTTGGGTATGATACCAAACACTCAGGAAAAAAAAGCAAAGACAATCAAGTGGTATTACATTAAATTAGAAATCTTCATAGCAAGAAAAACAATCAACAAAATAAAAAGGTAATCTAAAGAAATGGGAGACAATATTAGCAAATCAAGTATCTGAGAAAGGGTTAATTACTAAAATTATAAAGAACTCAAAAACCCAATAGAAAAATAAATAATCTTTTTTAAAAATGGGTAAGAACCTGAATAGACATTTTTTTCAAAGAAGATATACAAATGGCTAGCAGCTACAATGAAAAGGTGCTCAAAAAATGATGTAGAAAATGCATATCAAAACTTCAATGAGATATCACTTACACATCTTAGGATGGCTATTATCAAAAAGACAGAGATAAGAAATGTTGGTAAGGCTGTGGAGAAATGTTTTTTATACATTGTTGGTGGGAATAAAAATCAGAGAAGCCACTATGGAAAACAGAATGGAGGTTTCTCAAAAATTAAGATTATATTTTTAGTAATTAAAGATTACCTTAAAAAGTTTAAGCAGTTAACAAATTAGCAAAATTTTAATCTTATTTGGTTATATATCTAAAAGATTTAATACCAGTGTCTCAAAATGATATCTGCACTCAAATACGCATTGTGACATTCATAGCAGCCAAGAATTTGAAACAACCTGAGCATCAATCCACTGATGAATGAAGAAAGTGAGGTAATACACACAATGGAAAATACTATACAGCCTTAAAAAATAAAGAAACCCTGATATTTGTAACAACATGGATGAAACTGAGGTCATTGTAATAAGAGAAATAAGTCAGACAGAGAAAGATCAAAAGTATATGACATTATTTATATGTGGTATCTAAAAAAAAAGGGAGGGGAAGAGAATGTCAAAATCATAGAAATAGAGGGTAGAAGGATGTTTTTCAAGAGCTGAGAGGAGGGTGATATGGGGAAATGTTGGTCAAATGACACAATCTTTCAGTTATAAGATAAATATTTTCTCAAAGTACAATACAGCATAGTGACTGGAACTAACAATACTGCATTATATACCTGAAATGTGCTAGAAGAGTGGATATTAAGTTTTTTGTCACCCCCCCAACCCCCGCAACAAACACATACAAAATTACCTAACTATGTGTGATGATGGATGTGTTAACTTGATTGTGGTAATCATTTTATAATGTGTGCATCTATCAAATTATCGTGTACACTTGAAATATATATGATTTTATTTGTCAATTATGTGATAAAGCTGGAAAAGCAAACAATATATAATGCATAGTTTTATATTACTGTTCATAATATTCTGTAGAAATTACATCATCACAAACTAAACTTACATCAAAGTGAACTAGAAAGAGGCAAGAGAGAAGGTTGATGGAGTAGAAAAGGATGAGTTGATGAGTATTAGCAGTCTCTTCAGACGCCTAAGTCTATAGAGAACCATTGTCCAAGGCTACATAAGGCCTTCTGGTCATCATCTCTCCTACAAACAAAAATGCTCACATAGAGGAGAGAACAATTTCCTAGTGCTTCTCTGAATCTAGATGCATTAGTAAAATGAACTTTGCAAAGCAGTCATTCAGAAACAATCTACTAATATGTTATTTTAACTACTTAAATTTTTGATGTAATTTTGAATTACAAAGAATGTAATGTTTGAAATGTAAACAGCACTTTAGGTTTCTTGTGACATTTAATTATATACATTCTTTTCCCAAAGAAACACAAAGAGTGTAGATTAATGTTAAATTAAATCATAGAATCACATAATAGTTTCAGGGATAACTAATACTAAAAACTTAAATTTTTATTAAAATGGAAAATGAGATTGAAATTAATGTGGAAATGTAACTCCAAAGGCATAAAGTAATGTGCCTAAAGAATTTGTTAATTAAGTTACACATTCTGTTACATATATTCAGGGCTGAGATTTTTTTTTTATTTTACAAAAAAAATTATTATATTTTATTAACACATTCCATGTCCTGATTTGATTTTCTGAAGAGTAAATGTTTTCAGAGAAGAAAAAATTAACATATTGCTTTAGTATGATAGAAAAAATAGGCCATTTATCATCTTCTTTTAAGGGAAAGTTCACGGATCAGCTCCTGTATGCTGTTTGTGTGCATTTCCTACACTTTGCACTGCTAAATAATTGAGAACATTAGCTCCCAAACCATGAAAAATTCATTTTAACATGATGTATTATTAATCAATTTAATTTAAAGTGATCTATAAAGTTCCAATTTTAGTTGTGATGCTTGAAGATAAAATCAAGCAGAGGTTAGTACTTACTATATTGTGTAACTCTTTGTTGTCTGATTTAAATTTTTATTTTTATTTTTTAAATGGGTGAAACTATGACAGAAATTGCATAAAAATGATTAACTAACCATTTTAGTCTACACAAGTTCATTCAAATATGCATGACAAAAACTATAAAAATTTAGTCAGTCAGCTCTTCATTAATTAGCGATATTGTGCTGACACTTTTAAATCCTGCACCGATATACACACATATGCAAGAGTGTATCATCTGAAAAATCTGTGCAAGTCTTCCCTTTGTCGTCAGTGCTGACAGTTTGAGCTTATCTTTTGCCTCTCCTATTTGATAGAATTGAAAAGTGATTATTAAAGCATCCAGTGCTTTTAAAATAAAGTTAGAAGACCAATGACTGCTTAGGCAGCTCCTCTGTCCCCATGCAATACCCATCTGAGATTTAAATTAGGGGCTCATATAAATATGTAAACATCCAACGTCTCTGTGATTCCTCGACAATTTTGACATTTCTGAGAGTTTACATGCCTCCCACATATTTCCTACCCTTCATTCACCCTCAAGACTGTGGATGCTTGCAAAGGTCCCATGTTTGTTCAAGATCCCAGTACCTCAGAACTACCAATATGAGGAGCTCTTGGTGTACCAAGATTGCACTGCAGTCCTCACATGTTCCTGCAGCCAACCACGATGCATTCCACAGTGAGAAGATGGAGAAAGATGGAAGATTCCAGTCCCTTTTTATCTCATGGAAACCAAAGACATACTGTTTGTTCTCTTAATGACTTACAGAGACAGAGGAGTGGAGACAAAGGGAGAGGAGGAGCGGGAGCGGGAGAGAGAGGAAGAAGGAGGCTCAGTGCTCTGGCTCTGAGGAGCCCATTATCTTCTGTCCCACTCCCAGAATTATACACATTTTATACAATAGCATTTGCCAATACTGCCACTGTGGGTAATAATGGTGAAGCAGTTTTGCCTTATATTACCTTCCTTTTTCCTGTAACTTTCCTAACACCATCTGTTACCTGAATGTAAGTCAGAAATAGCCCTTGTAACTGTGATAAAATATATTTAAATGTTAGAGGAAGACTTAGAAATGTGTGGACCTGTCTGGGAAAAGACATGTGCCTTCCCTATAGAAGGTATTTTGGCTGAAGTATTGTGGTAGAAAAATAAAAGAGTTTCAATAAGTTTCAGTTGAGATTCATTTAGGAAAAATGAAAAATTTCCTTGAAAGGAATAATATAGAATGGAAAAGCTGGGAGATCTTTTTTTGTAAAATGCCTAAACAAAAATATTTTTACTAGGATTTCAATATGTAGACTACTTTTATTCATTGTATATGCTTTATTACTACATATACTACATTTATTTTCTGCTGATACGTCTATATACATCTAGGTGATTTGCTTCCAGAGAGCAAGAACCACATCTCACTCATTTTGGTATACTGCATGGGAATGGCAGAAGTCTTGATATATGTTTGTTGATTTAAACTAAACTTCAAAGTTTAATCTGGTTATTTAGATTTCTATAATTCTGCATATCAGTTGTTTATCATTAAGTCTGCTAAATTTTATTCATTGCCAGTAGACTTTACTATTCAAAGAATAATAGCTCAGCACAATGAAATGCCATGTACCCAAATAATGTTTATTCGTGATAATCTCATCCTCACTTGTTAAAATACACAGTTCTCTGGATTGAAAGAATTATTTGCCATTTATCTTCTTTTAAGCAGAGGATTTACCATACTCTGAGTTGTTGAACCATGAAAATAAATTTTCCTCCATTAAGGCTAAACTCCTATACTTCTTACCAATTCAATTTTTAATAATTGCTCTGAAAAATTGTATTTCACATATTTCATCAAATAACAAAACCACAAATTGTTAATGAGTGAAAATGGCTATAAGCTTGACAATATGTTCATATCATTAAAAAACATGCATTTTTAAACATACTCCAGAGTTACCATTCTATTACATTAGGAAATAAATATGGGATGTCATGAAAATAAATTTAGATCAAGCTCAAACAGAAATAAAGCAGTCTGATTTTACAGTAATTTATATTTATTTAGTGAAGAAAAAAGGAAATATTTTTATAATTTCTTGCTATGTTTTGATGATGTGATAATGACTTAACCCAGGGAAATCTCAGTAACAGGTAGATTAAAATGACTTCAAATATGGAGAAAGTGTATGTAGTGCAAGAGAAAGAGTAAGCATGTATTTCATAAATGAAAGCAGGAATAAAATCAGACTATGAGATAATGTAGCTATAAATATAGGAGCAAAGTTTAAGTTCAATATGAAATGGAGGACACAAATCAAAAAGGAGGATTTCAAGGGAAGTCAATATTAGCAATGTCATGAAGATAATTTGTTTTGAGTTACTTTAGCAGATATGGTAATGGAAATTTTATTGTAAATTAAGTGAAAATTTAAACAAAACATGCAGGAGAAGAAAATGCTCAAACTTTTGAAGAGCTGCCCAGATATTGATAGACATAGTATGAGCCCTATCAGTGTAGTAAATGTTAGGATTTCTATAAATTAAAAAAAAAAAAATAGTTAGTTTAATATGTACAGCTAATAGGCTTTTAAGACCAGCATGTAAATTGCATTAAGTTTTATTTGATTTTCCATTACGTACATGCTTTGATTTCCACTTCAAAATAGATTCCTCTATTTGGATCTACCTGAACCATTTCACTCACTGGGTACAGTCTATCCATAGCTCAATAGCTTAAATCATGAACTGACTTCATTTAATGGAATTATATTCCTACACAAGAAACCATAAAACCACATGGATTAACAGAAAAAGAAGAAAATTTAATCAAAATGAAACATGTTTGTTTGTTTTTTTCTCTAGTTTTCATGTGCTCCCACCTCCAAGCTGCTGAAGATAGAGACACCCCCTCTGTCTCATTGGTAATAGGGGTACCTGGAACTTGGCCGAAGATAGTGGAAGGAGTGGGGCTTAATTTGGTATCGTGGAGACCTAATTTACATCCTGGCTCAGTCAATTCCACCTAGCTATGTGACTTTTGGGCAAATCACTGGAACACTGTGAGCTTCCAGGTCTGTGTAAGACTGGGAGGATAGTTCTCATCTCTCAGCAGGGGGAAAATGGAATGAGCTGGGCTCTCAATAAATGTTAACTCTTGCCCAACTCTTTCCTCCTGCATGCTCACCAGTGGCAAGTGAGCATTAGAGCACATGTCTATTATTGTGTGTGAGGCACAAACCCTTGGATGGTGCACACTATGCAGCAGGACAGTTTACAGAACTTTACATAAATTAACCAGTATAATATTTACAATATAAAACATCAGTATTAAGTATTATATTACTCTACCCTATTTCTCCGATTTCACAGAGGAAAAAACTTAATTAATTTTGTATCCTCCTCTTTTGCTGAATTCATTTATAAGTTCTAATATTTCTTGGTGGAATTATTTGGATTCCCTATATACAGTATCATGTCATCTGCAAATAATGACACTTTTACTTCTTCCTGTCCAATATGGATGCCTTTTGTTTCTTCTTGTTTGATTGCTGTGGCTAGGACTTCCAATCAAGAATCATATTAAAAGTAAAATTAGATATAATAAGTAAATATTTGATGAAGTCAATAAAACTAGGATAATTGCAGTTTATTTTTATCTCTTCTATTCTATATTAAACTAATTAGTATGAAAATAAAAATTCAGTTCTTATAAGACCTAAGAGAAACACTCTAGCTTTGCTATTACTTTTTTGTTAAAATAAATGAAGTAAATAAAAGCTTTATTCCAATAATACCACTGTCTCTTCTTCTATATACCTAGACACTCAAAGTTATTTTAAGATAGCTATGAACTAGGACTAGTTGGATGGAAACATAAGACACAAAAATTAAATATAAAGAACTACTATCAGTGGCTTCAGCTTAGCAGGTAATTTAAGAACTAATCTTACAATGTACATCAAATATGTGAAACTGTCATCTATACATAAGTACAAACACACAGTTTTCTGCCACTAAAAAATTTATTTATTTCAATATTCTAAATCTTTAAGTTTGTCTATTTCATCAGTGAGGTCATAGAGTTTTTAGGCATAATTTTCATTATTTAATAATTTCATAGTAACTTAATAGTCAAATCCTCATTGTATAGTCCTGATCCTTTAGGATAGACACCACATACATGATATGCCCTTCTGTGTGTCATGTATAACATAGATTAGTGTAGAGATCTGATGAATGGTAGAATATGTCCTCTAAACAAATCACAAACAACAACAATGTTGTGCATAAGATTCCAAACCCTCAGGGCTACACTGATTTTTAGGCAGAAGAAGAAAGTACAAAATTGCTAGAGTGTTTTGTTTTTGCTAGTACATTCTTAGTTGCAACAAAAAATCCCAAGAAAAGAATATGCTGAGATAATTATTTTGTCTTAACAGTGACAAAACATGGACACAAACACACACATTTTGTCTTTTGTTTAGTCTTTTTCACTTTGAATAAACAAAACAGATTGCTCTCAGAAACTGATATAAAATGAGTAATTTAAAAACAAATACTAGTGAACACATGTTTGGGGGAGTAGTATTTTGCTAGAAATAGGTCTGTACTTCATCATATGTCCTCACTGAAATCCAAGAATTTTAAAAAATAATAATTTATTTCATGCATGTTCTTATCCTATCACTGTACCAACTTTTTTGTTGTTGCTTTTAATTCTGTTGTGTTTTTTTTTATATAGGTATATTATTATACACCTTTTACCAATGATAAAACTAAGTTCAAAGGATTTTGTAACATATTCAAGATCGTAGTTTACTAACTAATGGAGCTTATTTCGAGATTCAATGTTGTCTGACCATGCTCTAGACTAATGTGTCTTTTCCTGCTCAATGAACTATACACTACCTTTTTATTAGCTTTATATGAGGTGAGAACTTGCAATGTAAGAGAATTTTGTTTTGATAGATGGATATAAAATTTACTGATAAATCTCTCTTCAAACTAATATTAAATACAAAGGATAATAAGTTACCTGATTTTAAAAAAAGACTGGTTACGAGAAAATCATTTTTAGGAAAACATTATTTAAATACAGCTTCCATCCAAGATGCTATTTAAAATTAAAAACATTCTGCTAAGAGATGTGGAAGCTGAGAGAAAAACATGCTTCATAATTACTCATTGCCAGCTTTTGATATAATCTTTCAGTTGGATCTGGTCATAATACATCTTGATACCTATAATTTATACTCCTAGTAAATATAAAGTACCTGGCTGGTTTGGCTCAGTGGATTGAGCGTCGGCCTGCGAGCTAAGTGTCGCTGGTTCGATCTTCCAGTCAGGGCACATCAGAGAAGGAAAACTCTGATTCCAAAAAACCTCCGCTGCCTTGTGGCATACCTCTTCAGGGGGAAGGCTAAGGGAGTAAACCCCGACAGAAAATCCGGAGCCGGAGTCCCTAAGGCGGTTTGACGTTGTAGTCAACACCGGCAACTCCTGCGGCGCACCTGAAGCCAAGCTGTATTGACTCCGTCTTTCCCTTGGACCCTTCAGCTGCGAAGAGAGGGGGGGTCTGCTGCATGGGCAACAGCAGACCCTCCATATCACCCTGCCCAGGCTCTGTAGCTTCAGCTTCACTGGAGAGGACACTCCAGCGTCATCGCAAGATGTCGATTCAACACGGGAGGAGACAGATACCGTGTCACTCCCGAGTCGGACTGCACAACCATTCTCGGCGGTGCAGATAGACTCTTAAGAAGCTACACCATCGTCTCTCGAGATGGACGGCTGCCGACGAGTAAATATAAAGATCTCTACATCTTCAGAAGCTCTAACATTTTTCAATGTACACTTATTTTTATGTATACAGAAAGATACTATAAATTTCTACAATAAATTTTTTTTAAAAAACTGTTATATTTCAACTTAGCTTCTTAAACTCATTTGACTATAGAACTCTCTTCTCATTCAGCACATGTAAGTGTCTGAGTGTTCAATTCAGATTTTCCATACCCTAGTATTTTAGAATTCATGTTGAATCCTTACAAAATCCCAAATGTCATCTCAAACTGCCAAACTGCATGAATAATTAGTGACTGGGAAGGAAAAAACTTAGCAAATTAGCAAAATGTCCCAAATAATATTGATATATTTTGAATGCTTACAAAGCTCAAGATATTCTGTAACCACCTAATTTACATAAAATGAATAGAAACTAGATTATTAATATATATTTATCTCTTTGATCTCATTTTCCTAACTTTCTTAACTGTCACTAACTTTCATACTCTTCTATCATTGACTTTTCTCCAATTAATCAATAATAAACATACATCTGAAATATATTTGCTACATATATTTACACATAGATTTACACAAGATGTTTTTTCAGTTACATTCTGAACTTTTTCTTTTACTAAAATAAATAGAATGGCTTAAATATCTTTTATTAGAAGCTTTGTTAAAGAGGATACTTTTTGCAAGGTTAATACTAAGCTAAATTAAAATGATTAAGAATCTGTTCACTACCCTGAACAAAAACCACAGGATGCTTCATAGGCTTCACATGAGTTGAGTCTTTTGGAAGCTATCTGTGTTTGGAGCAAAAACAGGCAACTGGTGAGGAAAGATAGAATTCTGCCATGAATTGAGCGGCAATAAAACAAAACTGCATTTGTGTTGTTATCCATGCCAGCCGAATCCACATTTTTCAATTTCTTCTAACTATGCCAGTAAGAAACTTATCATGGGAGACTGATATCAGTGTCTGAATTAAGGAAAACTTGCTATCTTTGAGTCTGGCACTCTTAAACATAGTCTAAGAGTTTAAGCACTATGTTTATAACATCCCTTTTTTTATACCTTTAACTGTAAGTATGAATGCCTATCCCATCATATTATTCATTTTATATCATGATCTCTTTCTTAAAATAGGCCCTGCTGATTATAAAATGTAACACACGTTCCTTTTATAATATTTGTGAAATACTGTATATATCAAAAAACAGTGATAAAACATGCTTATTATAACAAAGATTATAACTTATTTTTAGTATTTGGTATAATAATTTCCTCATCTATTCTTGCAATAATGTCAGTCACCTGACTCTCCTCATTTTGACACCTTAACACTTTTCCTAATGCCCTCATGTCTCTCATTCGAAGGACTTGCAATAATGAAAAGATTGATACTTTGCCTATGTTTACATGCATATTTTCTTCTATCTTTATGCCATTTTCACTATTTAATTGGATTCAACATACTATATCAACTATATCAACTCTGATGTGTCAAATATTTGTCTGAGCACTAAGGAACCATAGTAAAAAACATAATGGGGACAGTTCCCATTTCATTTTTACTGAGAAAAAACAATGTGTTTTACTTTGATGTAGACTCATTTGTTTAGTTTTCTTTTGTTTTCCTTGTCCAAGGTGATATATCAGAAAAAAAATATTGCTACTAGAAATTTCTGAGAATTTACTGCCATATCTTCTACAATATTTATGGTTTTGAGTCTAACATTCGAGTCTTTAATCCGTTTTGAGTTTATTCTTGTGTATAATGTAAAGAAGTGGTCTAGTTTCTTTCTTTCTTTTATTTTTTTGCACATATCTGTCCAATTTTTCCAACACCATTCATGGAATAGACTATGTTTACCCCATTGTATGTTTTTCCCTCCTTTGTCAAATATCAACTGACCATCAATATGTGAGTTTGTTTCTGGGTTCTCTATTGTGTTCCATTGATCTATATATCTGTCTTTATGCTAGTACCATGCTGTTTTGATTACCATAGCCTTGAGGTATAGTTTGATATCAGGTGGAATGATTCCTCCAACTTTGTTCTTCTTTCTCGAGATAGCTGTGGCCATTTGGGTTTTTTTGTGGTTCCAGATATATTTTTGGAATATTTGTTCTAGTGATGTGAAATATGCCATTGGTATCTTGACAGGAATTGTGTTGAATCTATAGATTGTTTTGGGTAGTATGGACATTTTAATGATGTTAATTCTTCCTATCCATGAACAGGTTATATGCTTACATTTATTTTTATCTTCCCAATTTCTTTCTTTAGTGTCTTATAATTTTCTGAGTACAGGTCTTTTACATCATTGGTTAAACTTATTCCTAGATATTTTATCATTTTTAAAGCAAGTGTGAGGGGGACTTTTTTTCTTAGTTTCCCTTCATTGCAGTGTTATTTACAACAGACAAGATTTGGAAGATGCCCAAGTGCCCATCAGGAGATGAGTGGATAAAAAAGCTGTGGTACATTTACACAATGGGAAACTACTTAGCCATAAAACAGAAGGAAATCTTACCTTTTGTGACAGTAGGGGTGGACCTGTAGAGTATTGTGCTAAGTGAAATTAGCCAGTCAGAGAAAGACAAGTACCATATGGTTTCACTTATATGTGAAATCTAATGAACAGTAAACTAACAAATAAAATGGAAACAGATTCATAGATAGAGAGAACAGAATGACAGATGTTAGTGGGGGTGGATGTAAAAGGTGAAGGGATTTAGCCAAAAATAATAGTCACAGACAACAGTATGATGATTACAAGATGGAAAGTTGTGGGGGGAGATAGAAGAGGGTAAAAGGGGGATAACTGGTGATGAAAAGATACTTGACTTGTGGTGATGAACACACAATACAAAATACAGATGATGTATTATAGAATTGTATACATGAGTTCTACATAATTTTATTAATTAATGTTACTCCAGTAAACACAATAAAACTGTATTTAAAAATAAGCATCTAAATATATAAATTAGCTTTAAAAGATCCCATAGTAGTGACTGCTATGTAGAGAAGTGAGAGCATTGTCAGAAGGTGATCAGAAGGCTACTTTAGATTAGGTAATGACGGAATGTCTCTCTAGATAATATATAAACTTGAAGCCTGAACATCAAGGATGAGTTACCATGTTAATAAAGATCAAGAAAAAGAAATGGTCCAGGAGGAAGAAATAGCTAGTGCAAAATCTTTACTGCAAACAAAGGAATCAGTGTATCTGAGAAACAGAAACACCACAGCTGGAACATTATAGGCAAGGAAAACTGTGTTTTAAAATAAAGGGGACTGGCTGACAAAGTTATGTCAGGTTTTGTAGGCCAAAGTCAAATGTGGAATTTATTATAATTACATCACAAAAGTACTGGGAGATTTTAAGCAGGTTGGCTGCATGATGAATGACATAAAGTCCCCACTCTCATCTATATTTGCATCTATTGACATAGACTGAGTTTTAAAAAACAATCCAAGAATTAGTTATCATCAAAGAGAGGGTTCCGATAGCATCAAAATTGTTGAAAAGATATTTGATTATAGATGTCTAGAAAAACTTGCTTATTATACAAGGTTGATTCTATCAATTCACTAAATCTTCTTCCTATTGTTATCACTTGAAAAAAAGTTTGGTGGGGAAATGAATAAATCAATAATAAAATGTAAAATAAATTAATGCAAGTCTTTACTACTAGCATATGTAATTTTTTCAATGTCACAAATGTTTTTTACCAGATGCTTGAATCAATTTAGTCATACCCATTTTTAAAAGGCATATAATTCAAGCAAAACAAATAACTAAAGGAAAAAGACAAGATACAATAATTATAAAGAAAAAGGCAAGAACCTACAATGTATTACAATAATACACCAGCAAATCATTTTCAAAAGGCATAATTAACTTCCAAATATAATTTGCCCATATGCACCACCTGGCAAAGCAATGGAAAGCGATTCCCCAAGCTTGCAATCTCATTTCCCATAGGCTATCCTCATGAACTTTTTTCTCTTCAAGGTTACTTTTTACATTAAGATGGTGAGGAAAGAAAATCAAATAGAAAGTGATGAACATAAGGATTACAGCCAAGAAACCCATGTTTCCCAAACCATCACAATTTCAGTTCTTAATGAGCATTTTGGATACTATATTCATGACATTTGGATACTATATAATGACATTCTACTCTTTTTGAGCAAAGAAGTAAAGCAGGTTGAATGATTTTTCTAAATAAAAGAGAAGAACAAGAAACTGATTATTAGCTTTTCCAAATTTAGACAAAATTTTAGTATAAATTTATGAATACTTTTTAGATATCTGAGCTTCAGAATTTTCATCTTCAAAATAAAGGGATTTAAACTAAACTACATTTCAGTTATTTGTACATTCCACAATCATTTTCATCTGGAATGACTCATAGGCTAAGTCACACAATAAATATTTATTGGTTCCAGCCTGTCTCTATGACTTCATCTTTAACCAAATACTGTCTACCCTTCAGCCACATTGACCTTGCTCTTCCTGGATCAAGCAACCTTGTTCTCACATCAAAGCCTTTAAGCATTATGAAACTTCTGCCTGAAATATTCTCAATTATTCCAATCTGTGTTCAGATGTCACCTCCTCAGTAAAGCCTTCTTCAATTACTCTACTAAAATATCTTCACTCTTACATTCTTTTTAATGTTTGTATTTCTTTAAACGTTTGTAATTATCAGCAGTTGATTATCTGCCCTCTTCATTCCTGACAAAGTAAGAGCTCCAGGAAAAGTGCCAACTGTTTCCATTTTTAATTTTATGACAATGAATATGATCGCATATGTGAGTATTCCACTAATGTTCAATAAAGACAGAATATTTATGCTTTATATCTCATTGTAATGACAGATTTGGTACATTCAAAAATAAAACATTCACATTCTGAATTGTCTCTTAACGGTCCCAGTTTTCTCATTTTTCTATATTAGAAGCCTTAGAACCATCTTTATTTTTTTAATCTCACAGTATCTCTTCAATATTCTGTAATTATTTACTGTGATAGTCACTCTCCCAACCCATCATACCTGTCTTGCTATGACAATTTCAAAACAATTTCTATAACCTGACTTTTCATTAGCCCTGAATGACAAAGAGGAAGTTTGCCTGAGACTCTAGCTTTATGCTACACTTTGCTACTACTATAAATAAACTAGTTTTCCCCCAACTACTAAACAGATTTAAGCTAAGCATCTTAGTTTGCAAGGTCAGAGATGTTGTTATCTCAATTTTTAAAATGTATTTAAATCACTTCTTATAAATCATTCATTTGGAGTAACAAGTTATTAAATAAGATTAACCCTAAAAATCTAAAGAAATGCTTAATAACATAACAAAGTATACACATTCCCACAGAACAAAATATAGTCATTTTTTAACATTCAAAGTAAGCATTTTGAATAAAATCAATCACAGCTCTCAAACATTAGTATACATTGCATTCACCTGATACCTGACATCTTTGCGATATAACTATCATGCAATAAAGACTCTGGTCCAGAGGGTGTGTATTGTTTACAGACCCTGTAAGTGATTCTAATGATCATGGTCTTTAAGTCACATCTTGACTGAAGTAGTGGACTGCAGATAAGTCACTGATGCAATGGAGTGAAAATGATAGTTGAGGTAGATGTAGAGACTCCTGGGCACAGAAGTTGGGTATGGGCTTTTGGAGACTTTATTCTGCACCATTGTTACAGTTCTAAAGATCTCCCTAAAACCAGTAATTACTCTGAGAAATCTGTCCCTTGCTCATAATCTTGATTAAAAAATAAAAAGACAAATACTTCTTGTCAACAATTTAAAAAATTGGTTATTTAATAGTAATGCAGAGAATAATTTTTAAATTTTAAGTAGTAATGTGCAGATAACTAACATACTGATTTTGCAGTAAAGTTAAAAAGAAACTCCCTGTTGTTATCCAATTTCCTGTACAGAAAAGAATGTGAAGAAATCTCACTGGCAACATAGTAAATAGCAAAAAAAAAAAAAAAAAAAAAAAAAAAAAAAAAAAAAAAAAAAAAAAAACAGAAAGAAAGAAAGAAATTACTGAGCGCTATCTGAAAACATTGCTGAATGATCTCCCCTTGAGATACTCCTTCTATCTGATGTAACCTACCAAATCTAATTGTTCCTAAGAAACAAACTTTCATTGGCTCTGGTAGGCAAAATGACAGTCCACGAAAAACATCAACAACCTAAATTCCTCAAAGCTATAAATGGGTTATTATACATGTCATGAGAGATTTTGAGATGTGAAGATTATCCTGATTATTTATGTGGGTTCAATCTAATCCCACTAGTCCTTAAAAATTGAAGAGAATAGAAGAAAGGTGGCTTAGAAAATGTAAACTGAGAAACATGTGATCTGTGGCTTTGAAGATGGAGGAAGGGGACCAGGAATGTAGCAGCCATTAGAAGCAGCTAATGGCTCTTAGTTTATAGCCAGCTAAAAAGTGGGGGCTGTGATGTTTAATTTCATGTATCAGTGTCACCAGGCTAAGGAATGCTCAGATGACTGGTAAACTTTTCTTCTCGATGTATTTGTGAGGCTGTTTCTGGAAGATATTAGCATTTGAATCTGTAGACTGAGAAAAAAAGATGGGTCTCACGAATGTGGGTAGATCCTAAATAGGAAAAAAAAATGTAGAGAAAGGGCATATTTTCTCTCTGTGCATTAGCTGGGATATGCATCTTCTTCCGCCCACAGACATCAGACATCAGACTTCAGAGCTCTGGTTCTCGGACCCTCTGGTTTGTGCCAGGACTGACTTACACCATTGGTGGCCCCGGTTCTCAAGACTTCAGGTGGGAATAAAACTATATCACCACATTTCTTGGGCCTGTACTTGCAGCTGAAAGGTCATGAGATTTTTAGTTACCATAATCACATGAGTCATAATAAATCTACTTTTATCTACCTATCTATCCATCCAATCGGTTATGTTAAAGAGAAAATTACAGCCGTCAAATGGCATCACTTGTGCTAAAGCCCATGACATCCAACCTAAATTTAATACCTGGCCTAATGGCTAGTTTGATCTTTCCCGGAAACATAATCATAATCAGCAAGTCTGGAATTTTCAGGTCAAGCACCAGTAAGCTGTTACAGGGGCCTTCTCCATCCCTATAGAAAGAAGAGACAATCGGTGTGATAAAAACCCTTGCCATTACCTTCTCCTCAAAAGATGTCCTGGTTTAAAATAGTTTTTTCCTTCCTTTTGTTAATAGCTCCTTCACCCCACCCTTCTTCCTATAAAAAATCTTCCATTTTGTACAACCACTCAGACTGCCCTCCTAGTTGCTAGATGGGATGCTGCTACCTGATTCATGAATCTCTTAATAAAGCCAATTAGATCTTCAAATTTGCTTTGTGAAATTTTGTTCTTTAACAGTTCTATTTGCCTGGACAACCCTGACTAATACAGGGACTTGGTTCCATAACTTCAAGGATCTGAATTCTGCCAACATTCCAAATGAGCAGGAAGTGGAGCCTCTATAAAGAAATGTAGTATATAGACAGCTTGATTTTAGCTGGGTTAGTCCGGAACTGTAAGACAGGAGGTTTGAGTTGTCGCATTAGTGATAGAAAATTAACACATTAACTTAATAAGGATGTTAGTAAAAAAGAGTATGTGATTTTAACAGGGAGGAAAGAGAGCTTCCATACCTAAATACACAATTATGAAAATGGCTTTAAGCATCACCTCCTAATCAATTACCAAGTTAAAGAGTGGAGGTCAACATATGGAAGCCCAGCGTTTACCACTGAGGACATGAGATTGATAACTGTGATTCAACACCTTTAGCTGAAGAAGTAATTAAATTAAAGACCAAGTCAGTTTTTTAAAAAATATTCCCTTGGTACTTCTAGGCAAACATGGATTAATAAAGAAAAGTTAGAAGTGAAAAAATAAAATTGTTTTTATTTTTTACAACAATTTTTCTTAAAATTGTTGTAAGTCTAAGGCTGCATCCATTTAATACAGTACTGTCTTTTAGGAGAACCAAGGTGTGTTTTTTGTTTCTTTGTTCTAGTATTGTTAATCTCAAACTCAGAAAACTTAGAAGTTATCCCCAGGCAAATTATAGAATGGCCTTCTAGAAATTCATATAAAAGTTCTGAAAAAAATTGTTTTGTATTCTAATGATAATGATTTCACTTATTATATTATAATTGTGTAAACTAGAACATTTAAAAGATTATACCAGCTTGCTCTGTATCATGAGGATCTGGTGAATGGTTTTTGTTTTTCTCATTCTAATTAGATTTTTAGGATAGATGTATGCTTTTATTTCCTCATCTGTAAAATACGGATAATGTTAATATTTCTATTAGAAATTGGTTGTGAGAATTTAATATGGTAATATATGGGAAACATATTGAATAGTTCCTGATACTTGTAAGACTGCCATAAATTTTAATTCTTATTGTTAATTGTTTATCCTAACTTATTCTTTTATCACATTCATTGTATTTTTTAAAAGTTCATTTCAAGATGCTATCTATATTACAAGTTACAGTTTACCATTTAGGCAAATATTTTTTCATTAACCAATAACCTAAACTGCAGTATATGCTAGGTATTAAAGTTATGAAGATGATTAAAATGCAGACTTTTTTCCCTTTCAAAAGTGCTCCGAATCTTCAGCTTAGAATAGTAAGTAGAGGTCATGTGGTACAACTTTCAAGCTAATGTAGATTAACTGCAACAAGCAAATTTCTCCAAGATCCCTGTAACTTAATATTTAAAATATAAAGTTTTATTTCTTGCCCCTGCAAAGTTGACTATGGGTTTTGCAGACTGTGAAAGTTGTCAATGGCAGCTAAGCTTGATCCTTACAGAAATATGTGCCCCAGGACCACTGTAGTAGTAGAGGAGAAGAAACAATTATATAAATATTTCTGCTCACATTTTATTGACCAACGTGAATCTCATGGTCATGCCAAACTCAAAAATCTATAATCTGGCATGTGTCCAGTGGTAGAACGAGAAATATCAGTGTGTATCACTAATGTCTTCCTCCCGTGTGTACTTCTATCATCACAATGAGTAACTTTTGAACAGAAGTAGCAAACTGACAGGCAAAGGTTAGAACCTTCTGGTAGACTTGGTTTATATGATTCATATATGAGAATCATAGAGAGAAGACAGAATTGTCAAAACTACTTTAAAAAGACTTCAGTTCTAATGATGGCAAATAAGTTTAATAAATTTGATTTCACAATGTGGCAAATATTTAATGGAAATGTTTTATAAATCAGTTATATTTATACTGCACACCAAGTTTTATAGTGTCATTAAAACTGAATTTGTAATGATTTACCCTTGAATATCTTGCTATATTACTTACAATTTCTCAGTTGAAATAATCACATACTTTTGAAAGCAAAAATATTTTTGTTTTAAATAAATTTATCTATACTTTATTTTTATGATATAATTATATTTCAGTGTTCAGTAATTACAGAATTTTTGCCAAACTCATAAGATTTAATGTTCTGTAATTATATAAGGTGGTAACCATACTTAGAACTTTTATATTTCAAAGATCATTTTGCTATCTAAATGCTGTTCTCCTTTTGGATGGGGCATTTCATGTCTCACTGCTGAGAAAGAAAAGAATCTACAAATATGAATTTCACTGTTTCAGTGGCAGATATAAAATCAGCTTTGGAGACTCAGTCTCATTTCTCTAGCTCAATAACCCATTTTAGAGATCCTGGGATGCACTTTGGTATAATTTTATGTTCAATTTTAAATATTCCAGTGTGTCTTTCATGTATAAACTTCTTATTAACTATCAACATACTGTGTGTACCAACTAAGCAGTAGCACATTGATGAAAGTTTGTTTTCAAGTTCTTGGGCTTCTATAATTGGTATGCAACAAAAACGAAGTATATCTTTTATAGAAAAAAATGGCTACACTAGTTTTAATATCCATTCATCTGTTTTCCACACCCGAGTGATGGTTATAACACCAATTTTAAAGTGAATTCATTCTTGCTCAAGGTTTGCTATCATTGATTATGATATGATGATGCTCTGTGTATCAATCTCTCCACGCCAATCTTTAATAATCATGTAAACTTTTATTATCAATAGATTTGAGTATTTTCTACTATTAATTAAGATAAAATAAAAAATTCTAAAATAAATGTGCCTTTGGATAAATAAAACAAGGTAAAAAGCTGGGTTTTTTCCATTAAGGTGAAATCATGTTTACTATATAACAGTGAGCTTTATTTCCCCCCTAAAATGCTGTTATTTCACCAGAGTGTACTCTTCAGAAAATTGGTCTACAACAAAATTTTTATAGGTAGAGAGATTTAGAGTTAGGAGTTATAAGCTGGTTCCCTTGATAGTCTATCAGTCATTCCCTGGAAAAACTCCATACTTAATGGTATTACCATACTATGGGATTTTATCACTTCCTGAGTGGTTTTTTGTATCTCTTTTTCACTCTAAATTATTTTACTAAAGTCTTTTTTAAATTTGTTGTCATTATGTTATTAATATGTTCAGAAGTCTCCTGGGTCTGTTAGTTACTATGTTGAAAGCTCTTCCTGGTACTAGGAAAAGATTGTGGTGTCATATCACACCAAGGCTTTGGGATTCCTAGAGACCTTTGTTTTAATCCCAGCCTCAACAATTAGACAAAAAACTACATCCTTGTTGTCTTGTCTGTGATTGTGAGAATCATTTTTCCTTCAAGGTGTTCTTCCCTTAAGGTGTTTACATGAAGAAAAAAATGATCCATTTCAAGAGAGACTAATGAAGAATCTGGCACATAAGAGACACTTGTCACATAATTTTATTTTATTTTATACTTATTCACAAGTCAAGAGAGGTTGCAGGTTTGTATTTTTAACAAATAAAAATTTAATTCCAAGAACTTTAGGCTTCTATTTCTAATTTCTGTTTCATCTCTATGTAATATGATTTAAATGTTATAAAATTATTTTTTGCCTATTGCTTGCTTAATGTAAAATGGATGTATTTGTATACACCACAATTTATATAAACAAAATGTTCTACAGAGCTATATGATATAAACCATGTATCCTTTATGGGTTATTTAGTTGATTTTAAGGACAATTTTCATGATAGATTTTGCCTTATAATTTCAGCACCTAATCTCATATGACTTGACTTTGCCACCCAAAATGTTTTCACTTACACTTGCTCACAGTCTCTCCTCTTGTCAGCCTCAATGTACTTGGAGTATTCTCACTTCCATTACCTTGTGCATATGTTTTGTCTCAGCTGAATACCTAGTCAGATTTTACTTAGTTAAACACAATGACACTCTTGACAATTACTCCCATCATCATTGATTTATTTCACCTTTGAATTTCTCTATTTTCATTTGCATTGCAAATATAACCATTTAATTAAATATGGTTGTCTATAATTTACTGTTGTTTTATTTTGACATTTTGTCTACAAAACTAGATTATATACTTCCAAATGTTTAAAGGAACATGTCCTGAAATTTTCTTGCACACTACTTGATTAATTGGATAGATTATTAATTCAGGTCAAACCTACTAAAATAAATAGCTTTAATTTCCTATTTTCTTCTCCTGTATATCCTTTATCTACTTGTATCTCTATTAGCAAATCCAAACACATTCTCACAATATCACACTTTCATGTTGCATAATAAAAATACAAGTAAAACCTCACACCATGTTACCAAGGTTGAAACAACAAAAAATTAGGATGTTGAAGAACTGATGTGAATCTTAAAACATTCATATTCATTTTTCTATTCAGAGGTGATGCATCAAGCTTCACTCCATTTCTTCCTATAGGTCATATGACTTCAAGAAACCCTCCCACCACCACCCATCATGATCATGTTACTTTCTTACTAAACTAATTACACTACCCCTCCCTCTCCAGCCTTCCATAGTGTTTCTCAAGACAAGGACATATATCTTTTACTTTAGGTTTTATTTCTAATAAGCATATAGAATATAATAAGAGTTGATCACGGCTTATAATATAAGTGCTACAAAACTGTCAAAAATCTGATAAAGTTCTTTACAATAATCATTTAATTTTCCAAACAAAACAAAACAAAACAAAAATACCCTGCTCCTGTTACTATTTTGGTGTCATATATTCCATACTATAAAAATTTTCTATACTAGAACTTCATTCATAAAAATATAATTTCCAAACTTTTTGTAAGTATGACTCTGTTTCCAGTGTGATTACACTTCCCTACTTCATTGAGAAACTTACTGTTTCAGTAGTCATTAAACAACTTAAAAACCATTTGGGCTACTTAAAACATATAAGGTCCTTGGGTTCTGTACCTAAAGAGATCTTATTCAATAGTTCTGGGATGGAACCTAGACATCTATATTTTTAAAAAGTTCCCCTGTGACTTTGATATACAGTAGGACATAAGATCTGGAAAACATAGCATTTTACTGTTAGTACAGAATGAAAGCTGTCACCTGTTCGACACTTGACAAGCCCCCATATAAGCTGTCAGCTCAGGAGAGCTTCCTGACAGCACTTACATCTTCATGTCCATATTTCTGTACCTAAAAATGTGCATTTAAACCAATCCTTATCTCTCCAACAAACCGAATGAACTCAAAAGCATAACTCTTTCCAATAACTTAGCAAGAACTGGGTGGCAGTGCTATACTAACACTAGTTGCTCCATTACTCACATAAGACAAAATTGTATGATGGTCATGGACATGAACAATGGAGGAGGGACTGACTGTGGGAGAGAGAGGTGGGCTGGGTGGAGTAGGCAAAGGGGAAAAAAAGAAATTGGGATAACTGTAATAGAATAAACGATTAAAAAATAAATAAAACTTTAGTTCATTTAAGGTAGTTTTTTATCCTAACCTATATCAAAACCAGAACTTCACAGACTTAATTTATACCTGGTTATCATACCTTTTAATCCAGTGTTCTAGTACTTCAAGCATACCTATCTTTTTGTAAATCATAAAATGAATATTGCACTTTATTATTTTATGATGACAGGAAATTGGCAATTGTTGCTTCATTTAATAGTTTTCCAGAAGCTATTCAATCTCTAAAGTGGTAAGCAATTTTGTTGCAGAAAAATGCACAAAAATGCTAACATTTTATCAGATGTCTAGAAATCAGTCTAATACATATTCAGTCATGATTCTCATTTTTTAAATAAAGAAATAAAGAAATGGATATATACATATCAATTTAATTGGAATTTATTTATGGAGTTATTAATATTTATTCTATCTCTTCTAAAACAAAATAATTTTACAGGTATTTATACTCTATAATTCTTAAGTTTTTCCAGCACATTATTCATTGTTCATGAACAACAACTAAGTTCTAAGAGACGTGCAGAGCTCTAAACAAAACTGCAAACGATTAAGGCAAAACTCAGGATACCCAGGAGATTATTATCCAAATAATCTTACTTCATAGAAAATCATTGTAATAATGTTGCTGAGAGAGTATATCAATTTTATAACTCATAATTAAGATTTGCATTATTAATACTAAGTCGTCGTCGTCGGCAGCCATCCGTCTCGAGAGACGATGGTGTAGCTTCTTAAGTGTCTATCTGCACCGCTGAGAATGGCTGTGCAGTCCGACTCGGGAGTGACACGGCATCTGTCTCCTCCCGTGTTGAATTGACATCTTGCGATGACGCTGGAGTGTCCTCTCCAGTGGAGCTGAAGCTACAGAGCCTGGGCAGGGTGATATGGAGGGTCTGCTGTTGCCCATGCAGCAGACCCCCCCTCTCTTCGCAGCTGAAGGGTCCAAGGGAAAGACGGAGTCGATACAGCTTGGCTTCAGGTGCGCCGCAGGAGTTGCCGGTGTTGACTACAACGTCAAACCGCCTTAGGGACTCCGGCTCCGGATTTTCTGTCGGGGTTTACTCCCTTAGCCTTTCCCCAGAAGAGGTATGCCGCAAGGCAGCGGAGGTTTTTTGGAGTCAGAGTTTTCCTTCTCTGATGTACCCTGACTGGAAGATCGAACCAGCGACACTTAGCTCGCAGGCCGACGCTCAATCCACTGAGCTAAACCAGCCAGGGCATAATACTAAGTATATTGTTGATAATCAAGTATAAGTATATACAAAAGGGGAAAATTTTATTAAACAAGTATATTGCTATCTAGGAAAAAAAAATTAATAATGCTGTGGAAAAAAATCTAATAAAATTAGCCCTGAATATATATATATATATTCACACACACACACACACACAATCTGTTTCATTGCTTAAATAAACTTGGAGTCTACTGTCTTCAGAACAGAATTTATTTTAAATCACAGACTTGAAGCATTACAATTTTTTAGTTTTTGTCAATATTTTTATTATTCTTCTTAAAACAAATTTATCTATCTATTAAAATATAAAGTAATAAAATCATGAAGGAATATCATAAAATGTTCCACTGGATGAACAATGGATATACCAATAATTTGTTTCAGACCAGAGAAACATTGCATGAGTTTATGTACTTTTCTCATCTTAAATAAGTACCCTTTTTACAGGTATATTATATATATAGAATGCATACTGGCTTTGTGTGTTACAGACATTAGTAAAATGAATAACACACCCCTACCCAGATTTAGTCTCAAAATCATTTTCAGTAAAATAGAATAGGCAGCCATTATTCATCAATTGGTGTTGGCAAACTGTTGTGAGTTGAAATCTATGGATAGATATATACACCCTTCTTAATCACTGAAACAATTGATCCATCAATAACTGAGAATCTACAACTGAGTCAACTTGCAGAAGATTAATGATAATAAACATTTAATGTTATAATAGTTATTAAAACTAATATTAATTCATTGCTTGGTATTTACTATGCACTATGCTAAAAACTTCACATGGATTATTTAATTATGTAAATCTGAATAATATTTATTATCACTATATTTTTTCTATATGGTACATATTAATGAGAAAAAAACTAAAATCACCCTGCTTTATTTACAATACAGCCTTCATTGCCTGTTTTATTAGTCAGACTTTAGAGAACAGTTATTAAATAACATACAGAACATATATATTTCTTATAAAATTTAATTATTATTTTATATGGTAAATTAATTAATATAGCAGTGGCATGTAGAAAGGTTGGAAGAAAAGGAGGGACAAGATAAGAATTCCTTTAAAAAATAGTAATAACCATTCAGAGAAGAGGAAAGACAGCTCTGAGTTCATACTTCAGTGATAGTCTTATAGAGGTCTAGAAAGCCAAGGAGAGAGACTATAACAAAAAAGAAATAAGGTAGGTTAAGGATATGACATTAAGTTTACTACTTAATTTACATGGGCTAACATAGCCAAGATTTCATTAATGGAATTTTAATGTTTCATTTTAGACACACTGTCTAGCATTGTAGAAAAATTACAGCTATAATTACCTTGCATTAAGTAATGGAAATGATCTCTTTAGCGTATATTTTATTGTTTTTCCTTAAGATAACAATTATGAAGGACTTCTGGCCAAGATGGAGGCAAAGATAGACATGCTGCATCTTCCTCACAACTAAGAAGGAAATTACAACCACTTCAAAACTAGAAAGGAAAAAAAAAAAAAACAGAAAATTGAAAGTACAGGGAAGTTCAGCAAAGAAATAAAGAAGTATTCAGCCAGAAAGGTTAAGAGTGGCAGAGCCAGGATGGAGAGACTGAGGTACAGCATTGGAGCAGTGGCTGCAGGGGTGGTGTTTAGTGGCAGCAGCTGGTGGTAGTGGCACAGCATCTGTAGCTGTGGCAAAATGAGCAGTCATACATTTTAAATCTGGGAAGAATTCCCAGCCCCAAAACAGACCAATCCTAGCCATAGGCCAGACCACGCAGCTTGCAATTCCAGCATCAGGGAAAATAGAGCCACATTGCTTCTGACTGTGAAAACCAGTGGGGGGTTGTGGTGGAGGCAGAAACTGATGGTCTTTCAATGCAGGCAGCTTGTTTAGAACGAGAAGGGGGAGAAGTGCCTGGAAAAGAGGCAAGAGCAGGGGCAAGCAGCATTGTTACCTCTCAGACCCCTCCCCCACATACAGTGCCACCATGTGGTGAAAGGGGTCACCAATACTGATGAATAACTAAGGCTCCACCACTTTATAACATAACAGGTGCAACAGCTCTACCTAAGACACAGAGGCAAACACAGAAATCTGTCAAAATGAGGAGACAGAGAAGTATGGCCCAAAAGAGGGGGCAGATCAAGGTTCCAGTGGGAGAACTAAGTGACATGGAGATAGCCAACCTAACAGATGAAGAGTTCATAGTACAGGTGATAAAGATGCACACAGACTTGACAGAAAAGATTAAGCATGACATGGAAGAAATGAAGGCTATACTAAGTGAAATGAAGGAAAATCCACATGAAACTAGTGGTGAAGGACAGGAAAGCAGGGTCCAAATCAATGATTTGGAACATAAGAAAGAAATAGAGTCAACTAGTACAGAAGGAGAAAACAAGAATTGAAGAAAAAATGAGGAGAGGCTTAGAAACCTCTGCGATAGCTTTAAACATGCTAACACCCATATAATAGGGATGCCAGAAGGAGAAGAGAAAGAGCAAGAAATTTAAAAATTATGTAAAAAAATAATGAAGGAACACTTCCCTAATTTGAGGAAGGAACTGGACATATGGGTCCAGGAAGCACAGAGAGTCCCAAACAAACTAGACCCAGGGAGGATCACACTGACACATCATAATCAAACTGCCAAAGGTTAAGGATAAAGAGAGAATCCTAAAAGCAGCAAAGAAGGAAATTACCTGCACAGGAGTACCTATAAGACTGTCAGCTGATTTCTCAAAAGAAACTTTGCAGGCAAGAAGGGACTGGCAAGAAGTATTCAAAGTGATGAAAAGCAAGGACCTACAACCTAGATTACTCTATCTAGCAAAGCTATCATTTAGAATGGAAGGGCAGAGAAAGTGCTTCCTAGACAAGGTAAAGCTGAAGGAGCTCATCATCACCAAGCCATTATTATATAAAATGTTAAAGGGATTTATTTAAGAAAAAGAAGATCAAAATGATGAACATTAAAATGAAAACAGTATCACAACTATCAACAACAGAGGCTAAAAATATAAAAACAAAAACAAACTTAGCAGACAACCGGAGTGGGAACAGAATCATAGGTATAGGAAACTTGTTGAGGGCTATCAGCTGGGAGGAGAAAGGGGGACAAGGAGGGAAATGGTACAGGAATTAAGAAGCATAGTAGGATAGACAGGGGGATGTAAAAAGAGCTTATATGCACTACCCATGGACATGGACTAAGGGAGGTGGAGATGCTGGAGGAAAGCGGGGTGCTGGGTGGAGGGAAGCAAAGGGAAAAGAAATTGGGACAGCAAAACATACAAAAACAAGATAACAATTATGAGATTAAAATTTAGTAATAAATCAGTTTCAAAATATATACACAAATACATGTAGAATACTTTACATAATAACAATTTTATTATAATCTCAACATTTTGAGTAGTTAATGCATCAAAGGGCCTTAATATTATGAAAAAATAAAGATGTTATAATTATTATGTTTCTGGATTTAAATGGAATGTTGTTAAATCAACACTTTTTGTTTGTTTTTGGTGACAGTCACATTTTTATGTTTTTAATAGAAGTAAGCTGTTATAATTATTTAATTATTAGGGTATGGCCTAAATAAATATAATTATCATCATTAAAATGAATTAGCCCTTACTTCAAGATAATTATTTTAAGCTCTACAACAATGGAAATTTGGTAAAGCTTTATTAAATTTACAAGGTATTTTGAGCCTAAGTGAAGAATGTCTATGATTTGCTTTCAGTGCAGATTACTAAAAACAATAAGCTAAAATAAATTAATTATTATTTTCCAAGGTAGATACAAACTGAAACATAGAAACAATTTTCTTAACTCTAAAATCTATGTTCAACTAAAATAAATTGAGAGGCTAAAACTCATTGTTATATGTAATTGATGAATTATCAAGTTACTTCATAAGATGTTCGAACATTGCTTGTATTTGTATTTGCTATACACACCACCAAATCATTCCTGTCTTACAGGAATAAAGATGCATTTTTATTAAAAAGATATAGAGGCACAGAATTTTATGGAATTCTTTTTATCTGTAACACTGAACTTAAGATTATAAGTACAGAACATATAGCTGAAGAATGTACATGCAGTAATGTATTAGAGAAAATGAATCTCTAAGAAATCACAACATAAGATGACATCTTCCTATTGTTTTCAAATATCCTGTTCATAACCAACAAATTATTTCCACTCAACACTTACAGTGGTGAATCTAATTCAGAGCTTCATCATGACACTGACCTAGGACTTAGTCATTTTCTTAAGATATTCCTTATTCTTATCATATTTTTAGGTAGAATAAGTTGTTGCACACTAGTAAATAATTTCTTTGCTACATTTTTAAAGAACTCCTCAAGATACTGCTTGTAAAGATTGTGACAACATGGATGGAACTAAAGAGAATTATGCTTAGTGAAATAAGTCAGGCAACAAAAGAAAAATACTACATAATATCACCTAATACAGGAACCTAATGAACAACACAAACAGATGAGCAAAACTGAACCAGAGGCATGTAAACAAGGAGCAGACTCACAGTGACCAGGGAAGAAGGGGGAGGGGAAGAAGGGGGATAAGAACAGGGAGGCTCTAGTCAAGGAACTAGTATAAATGACCCATGGACATGAGGATTGACTGTGGGAGAAGGGGTGGGAAGGATGCGGGAGAGAAATGAGGGAAAAAATGGGACAATTATAATAGAAAAACAATAAATACATCGAAAAAATGAAAATAAGAGATTCTTGATTTTAAATACCAGGTAATATCACAGTCGGTAAGTTTTTATTGATAATATTTCAATATCAGTTTCTGTGCATATTATACTCTGACCTATATTCAAAATCAATTTATAAAATATACACTCCGGATTAAATTTGAACAGAATGTCAGTAAAAGTAGTCTTTCATTTTTAAAATGCTTTTTCTCACTTCTGGGTAATAAAATTTTTATGTATAGTTTTTTAAAACATTTTATATAGGTAATTTGTTTTTGCCACTTAAATTTTACTGGCAATGAAAAATAAAAATAGTTTTAGAACTATTTTTCAGAAAAATTATAGTTTTAGATTTAAGGGTCCATTAAAGACAAATGCACTGTTTAATGGAAATATATTATATGACATGATATTATTCATTACTTATTATATTTATAGACATAAAATGTGAAGCACTTACTGAATGGATGGATGGATCAAAAAACAGAAAAATACATAAAAATATTTGACAGAACTGTCAAAAGCTAGGGCTATCAATTAACATTAAATTTCCTTTTTAAAAATATTAAAGATCTGGAGCTAAGACACAAAAGACCAAGGCACATTCTAAAAATTACAAATATTTTGGTTTGTCTAGAAAATCAGTTGTAGTGGGGCAAAGGAAGTTTGGAGGAAGGGGTAAAAACTGCAAATAAGATTTGATACAATTTGCAGTCACTGAGTTTATACAATTTTACATGACATTGATTCTTTATAACAAATATTTTCCTTTACACATTTCAATCATTTCATTTCTAAAGTTAAAAGTTCAATGAGAAAGTGATGAGTCACAAGGGGACATCACAGAGGTTGATGTTCCAGCAGTTACACAAAAAGAGCATATAGCAGAAAACATGTCTCCTGATCCTCAGTATATTTACTTAAGAAACCCTTCAGTGGTTTTGTTGCCTGGATTTTCACCTACTCCAGGGAATGTTAATAACATTTTTAGATTGATCTTTCTGAGGTTGATATCTCACCATTCCATCCCCTTGCTTCTAATTTTTTTATATTAATTTCCATTGCCTTATTACTAAAACCCACATTCTTTTTGGAAGAAATGCAAGAATCTTTAAGATATGGCCTTTTTGTTAAGCCTTTGTCCTCCTGTGCACATTGGACATGGTACCTGATCATCTCCCAAACCCTCACTTGTCTACAGCACAGACTCTCGAACTTTTCGCCTGTGTATCATCTTAGTTTTCACCAAAGAAAAACTTCCTAACTTTACACAAGTTACTTAATGTTTTTTAAATAACCCTTTAAAAAATTCCCGCTTTTGCCATCGGGGTTAATGAGAATGACAATTACATTAATTTCCTAATAGGTTTGTCAGGGGGGCTTGAAAAATTTATGACAATGCATTATTACAGTTGCATTCAACAAATATTTATTGATTGCCATTTATGTGCTACACACAATTTTATATGCTCTAAATACAGAAGCAAATAAAATACAGGAATAATCCCTGCTTTCATGAATTCTAATTAATATAATTGGTAAATAAATAGCAGTTGCTATTATTAATGATTCTTCAAGACATAGCTTAATCATCCTTCCTTCCAGGAAACCTGCCATCACTCCTTTCTGGTCCACTAAGGTGAACCTTCTCCCACCCTCTGTTTCAAAACCTAACACCTTTCATTTTAAGGGATTATAATCTCCTGCAGCTGTCCTCTTATCCTTGAAGGCAAGGACATGGCTAATTTACCTTTTGTTACAAGCTCCTGGCATAGTTTGTGGCCCACAGCTGGAGCTCAAAAAGATGCTGTGGAACAGTGGTGTATGCAATTTCAGTACTGGATTAACAGAATCAACACAAATTTATTCCAGACCACCTGTACTTTAAACTCCCTGTTTTGATACTCCAATCCAGCCTTTTGTCCTAAATAATTCTTTAGATTCAATGACACTGAATAAATTACTTTAATAACAACAGGATCAACATTGAGGACATTTGCCACATGTTAAAGAGGAAACCAAAATGACTTACAACTCTAAATTATGTATATAAGGTTTACATACATATGTACATACATACGTACATACATGTGTACTATCTGAATAGGGGATGTAACCTTTAGGCGAGCACAGTCTTTTGCTTTTCTTATTAACTGCTGTATCCCAGGAAAATATATGACATAATGTATCCAATAAACCTTTATAGAAGGAAGGAAGAAAGAATGAAGAGAAGGGTGGAAAGAAGAAAGTGAAGAGTAATACCAAGATCTAGTTTGCTTTATTAAGATAGCTTGTGTTTCTCTGAGTATAGGTAAAACTAATCTAAAAAATATACATGTGTTTATTAAATATATATGAATATATGAGTTCTGTCTAGAAGGTAACTAGTCATGTAATATGAAAAATAGAGGTATTTATTGAAGAAGATATAAGATATAAGAAACATTGTACTTAGGACAATGATGCCTCAGTCCCCTTCAAAGGAGGCACCTTGGGACCTCACATCATTCTCCCAATTGCCATCTGCTGCCTCATCATATTTTCCTGAATCTCATCAATGGTCTAAAATCTCTTCCCTTTTAAAGGTGATTTTAGTTTTGGGAAAATCCAGAAGTCACAGGGCACCGAATCTGGACTGCAGGGGAACTGAGTCACCTGGGTGATTTGATGTTCTGCCAAACAACTCTGCATGCGATGATGCATGAGTGGGTACATTGTCATGATGAAGCTGTCAATCACTAGTTACTGGTAGCTGTGGCCTTCTGAGTCATCCAAATAGTTTCCACAGAGAAATCTTCAAGCTTAACACGAAATCTGACACAGATTCATTGCTCTACTCACTCATTCATTTTGAATGTACAGGTCACACAGTACACATGCTCACTCCATGGTATCTACTGCCCCAACTGAAGCTGTCACTGTTCAGGCATGCCCATTCCAGTCTACTCTCCTTGGCTGCCAGGTTACATCAATGTTGCCCATAATGTTTTTATTATACTCACTATGGCTGGACATTTTCTGGACAGACCTCATATACTTATAAATGTTAAAAACAAATATAACACATTTTAATTTTTTGTATACTTTATATTTAAACATATGACTTGGCTTGTTATGGCATTTTTAAGAAAAATATTAGTATTTCATCTTAAATTTAAAGATGTACTTATTTAGGTTTGAAAAATGAAAGCTAAAACAAAGTTTATCTCATTATATCATCGGAGTACAGCTGATTTTATAATGACATGGTTTGAACTGCATGGGTCCCCTTACATGAGGATTCTTTTTTATTAATGTTGTAAAAGTATTTCTTCTTCCTTATGAATTTTTAAAATAATGTCTTCTTTTCTCTAACTTACTTTTACTGTAATAATACATAATATAATACTTGTAGCATACAAAAATATGTGTTAAATGACAGTTTGTGTTATCAGTAACTCTTTCAGTCAACAGTAGGCTATTAGTAGTTACATTTTGGGGGAGTCAAAAATTATCCACAGATTTTATATTGTGTACGGATCAGCAACCCCAACCCCCACATTGTTCAAGATAGGTCAACTGTAATTGGAATCACATTGTTTAGTCTCCAGTCAACCTTCCCATTCTTAGCTGATGTCAGCTTATGTTCTGCTGACTGTGAAAACTAACATTTCTTTATGTCTAACAGATACAAACCTATAGACACAGAAAAATGAGCAGTCACTTTGCAGGAGTGATGTGCTGATTAATATGTTAATAAACTCAATATCTTCACTTAAATTAGTATTTCTTTACTATTCTTTCTACACAGAAAAATTGACCCAAATATTTAGATCAAAATCTGTGTTAGAAAGAATAAACTGAATGACAACGATATTTTGAGGGATAGGCCAAGTTAAAAAATTTTACTGAGAGACTTGTGATTTATCCCAAGAGCCTTCGAATGATGTATGACTAATAATTATGTATTTATGCAAATTATATCCTTATATGTGACCAAATAGTAGTTAACTGGCTAGTAGGCTTTCCATCCCAGTCAGACAATTTGTGGATGTCATATAGTTGACCAAGGTTCTCTGCCTCAAACACTTGTAGGGGCCAGGAGGTAAAGCAATTTACTCTTCAATAATTATTCACTTTGATTGTGTCAGGCTTTAGAGCTTCATCCAATTTTCACCATTACAAGTGCAGGTCCATTTTACTAAGCATGCAGATTCTTAAAGAGAATTTAAGGACTTTGTTATTATATCAAATCTTCTACTTTGGATTATATGAAACTAATGTAATTTATTTTTAAAGAAAGAAAGAGATTTACAGACAAAATAATAGAAAGTTGGAGTGAGGTCCCTGGTCTGGATTAGATATGTACACACACACAAACACCAGCATTTGGGTTTCAGTTTTACGGCTTACCAGGCCACTCAGATTTGGCATATAGGTCTTAGAGTTTTAACTTATTTACTTCTCTGCCTTTCTCCTCTGAACCCTTCTCATGACAATAGTAGAGCCCCAAAGGGTTGACTCAGATGGTCTAGATGGTTGAATGTGAGCATGTAACCAGCAAGCCAATTATCTTGTTCTATAAAGCATGGATTAAAGTACATATTGAGAATAAACAGCATACTATAAAGCCAAATTAAGAAATAAATAAATATACGACAATGCATAATGTGCATCCAGGGATAGTTTTAGTAGCAATTACAAAAAAAGACTTGAAAAAAAATTAAGTGTAATATATTTGCCCCAACTGAAATAACTATGCAGTGGACAGAAAAAGTATTTATGTACCCTTGATTAACATGGAAGATGTATTTATAATCTTTCTACTGTAAATAAACATTTATTCTCTCCCTAAACATTTTTAGGGATGCTCTTCTGCATTGCTGCCTGGCCTGTCTCTTGACATCTGCCAGTTTTGTGGGAGATACTGCCATTGTAAAGCTGAAGTTTAAACCATTCCATCCTCTGGGAATTCCCTGAACAGAAATTTTCTGACATTTATAAAATTCAAAGTCGCTAGTGAAGCCTTACATAGAGTTCACAAAATAACCTGGCCTGTTTTCCAGTCAGTTATTCTCATTTAACTGTATATTTTAAGAAGTTTATTTGATTTATTCTAATAGAATTGAGGGTTTTTATTTTAACTATGAATGAACTAGAACCACCATAAAGCCATCTGAACTCTTAGCAGTTGCTATGAACGAGATAATTTGTGTCTTTTCATCTCTCACTACACATTAAAAGAAATAATTCATTTTTGTACATTCTTTGCAATAGAATATTGACAATTTAAATACCATTCACTAAGGAAAACATATAGAAATTCTTCAGTCCTAACCAGTATCAAAAGTAGCAATATATTCACTAAAGTAAAAATCAACTTCTTTTGATTTATGTGTGTCATCTGGAGTTTGGATGTGTTTGCTAAGTAGTCACTACTGAATATAGTCTTTACTTACTGCATAATTGTATAATGAAGAACAGAATTGAATAGGCAAAAGCTATGAACATATGTTAACATGCATTGTTCTTATTCCTCTCAAAACCTCTAAACCTGAGAATAAGGACAATACATGTTAACTGAGCATATAGAATACTCAGTCTCTCTTGTTTCTTTTTTCTTATTCTCAGAACAAAAATATTGTATTCTTTCCAAAACTAACCTCTGCCTAGCTTACTCCAACACATCATTTATCACATCACTTCTCATTTCTTTTCATTTTCTTACAAATTCAAACTTACTTTATTTGATCTTCAGTTTGAAATAATGCTAAAGTCTGCTTGCCTTTAAAACAAAATTTTCAGCACTCTCTATGGTAACATCTTTTCTCTCTTCTTTCCCTTTAGCTAAATCAGTTTGAAAGAATTATCTGTACTTTCTCACTTCCCTCATATTCTCTAAACCCCAAGGACAAATTAGAAGCACCTTGAGGGCCACAGGGAAGTTATACATTAGATGCACTGGTCTTTTCAGTCATGTAACATTTCTGTTAGCACTGCCTTCCTAGAAATCCCCTCCTCTCCTTATTCTGTACCTGCCTCTCTAAGTGCCTCTTTCTTGGCTTTTCTCCCTTCTCTGTGCAATATAAATACATATTTCCATGATATTAGTATACTCTTTATTTATTAATATACCCATTTACTAGTATTCTTCATTTTTAATAGTAATCTTTATTCATTAGAAGTCTCTTCATTTGCCTTTCTTAGTGGGTTCAACAATCACAGATTATTAAATTGATAAAAACTCTAGATATGTTGTAGATATATCCAGACTAGTGAAATAATTTGGCATCATGCTTGAGGGTAGGCTATCCAGCTTGATTTTAAACTTAGGCATAAATTCCAGCATTGCCCCTTATTCACAGAGAAATGTAGGACAAAATGCTTAACTTCTGTGTGTCTAAGTGTCCTCACCTGCAAAACAATAAAGCATCTACTTTATTGTGAAAATGAAGTAAGTAAGTATAGAAAAAATGGTTAGAATATCACTAAGGATATTGTAAACATTCAAGTCTACTTTTACATATATATATATATATATATATATATATATATATATATATATATATATACCCTGGCTGGTTTGGCTCAGTGGATTGAGCGTCAGCCTGCGAGCTAAGTGTCGCTGGTTCGATCTTCCAGTCAGGGCACATCAGAGAAGGAAAACTCTGACTCCAAAAAACCTCCGCTGCCTTGCGGCATACCTCTTCAGGGGAAAGGCTAAGGGAGTAAACCCCGACAGAAAATCCGGAGCCGGAGTCCCTAAGGCGGTTTGACGTTGTAGTCAACACCGGCAACTCCTGCGGCGCACCTGAAGCCAAGCTGTATTGACTCCGTCTTTCCCTTGGACCTTTCAGCTGCGAAGAGAGGTGGGGTCTGCTGCATGGGCAACAGCAGACCCTCCATATCACCCTGCCCAGGCTCTGTAGCTTCAGCTTCACTGGAGAGGACACTCCAGCGTCATCGCAAGATGTCGATTCAACACGGGAGGAGACAGATACCGTGTCACTCCCGAGTCGGACTGCACAGCCATTCTCGGCGGTGCAGATAGACTCTTAAGAAGCTACACCATCGTCTCTTGAGACGGACGGCTGCCGACGGGGGATATATATATATATGTCGCTTCCAGAGTTGTTCTTTCCTCTTAATCTTAATTTCCTATGGCATAATTTAGTCTTCTTTCTCCAGATTTAACTCAATAGCCAACTTGTTCATGAATATTTATTTACTCTCTTGCTTGAAATCCTCCAATAAGTCCTTGCTTCAATTAGAATAAAATCTAACACACCTAAACTTTACCTAAACTTTGGCTTCTCCTTCCTTTTTCAAACTCATCTCTTCTCACTGTTCTCTGTGTTCACTGACTATTTGATGGGCAGTGGAACTGAATGAACTCATTCTTACTAGATGGTCTCTGCATAGAGCAAATTTGGCCCAAATTTCCAAATAGATGCCTCCTTTTCGTCGTTCACTTCTTATATGGTAGTCTATCGTCCATCCAAACTACAGCAACTCTCTCCAACACACATAATTACTATAAATGTTAATTTTAATATATCATTTCAAACATTTTAAAATTATGCTATTTACTTGCTCATATTTAGCCCTCCCATACAGATTATATGTTCCATGGAACTGGGATGCTACCTTTTCATTACAGTAGTCTGTCATGCATAGAATGCTGTCTGACATATAGCAAATCAAAAAATATTGCCTAGATATGTGAACAAATCATTTAATGATCTGATAGAAATAATCTTTCCTTATTCAAGCAACCACAATACTTCAGCTATGTATCTTTTATAATTTTTCTCATCTTCTATCTTATATTGAGGTACTTTGTGAATTTGTCTTACTTTCTCCATTAGACTATTAAGCTCCTTGAAATCAGGGACCAAGCACTATTCATCTCTACACTATTTTCTAGTACTTTGCAAGTACTTTTTTATGTGTTAAGTATCAATAAATATTCGTAGACCGGATGAATGAATGAATACATGCCAAATTTCTCTCTCTGTAGTCAAGTGAATAGCTAATTGGCATTAAAAGACATTAGAGCTCTGGAGTCACCGTTAAATATTTTCTAGGTGTTAGACTTCAAAACACACAGCTCTTAGACTGGGAAAAAATGCATTCCATAAAATCCACCCAAAAGTTATTGGCCATTAAGGCACAAGATATGCATTAAATCTGCCAACTATTACTTTTCCATTTGTACCAGTAATAACATAAGACACATGGTACAAATACCTACATAGCACCAAAATAAAAATCAAGAACGTCACATAAATGAACAGAATACAGTATGCAATAAGCAGAATAGAATGAGCTCAGAAGTTAATAACTGGATAAGACAAAACTAAGAGCAGTAATTGTCTTTAAACCAAGAATAACTATAACATAATATTGCTGAAAGTAATGCTAAACCAGATAACTAAAAGCATTTTATTTTAAAAAATGAAGACAAACTTTAATCAAAAAGAAACTGAAGTTTAAATAAAAGAAGTCAACTGACAAACATACTTTTAAAACAACATGAAACAGAATTTATCTACACAAACTCTGAAGTATGAGTTCAAATCAAACATAGCTGGAATGCTATTACTGTTCCCCAAGGCTATATAATTGGAGCAACTGAAAACATTGCTTCATAACATTGTTTATTAATCTTTAATAGAAGATAATGACAAAATAGCCTCCAACAAAGTACTTAAAAGTATTTTTTAAAATTGTCGTAAAGCTCATATTCAGAAGAAACTATTTTAAAATAATTAAAATTTTAAAACTTTATCTGAAATGAGAGTGTAGAATTTTTAGTGTTAGAAAAAAATTATCTTAAGTATGGCTTTTAGTGGCAGGTTATCGCAAACTAGCTGATTTGACTTGTATTTCATGGCATCATTTTGGTGACTATGTTAGAGATGCTACAAAAACAACCCAAGAAATCTTCAGCAAAAAAACAGGAATAAATATAAAGACATTTAAGATAAACATAAAAACTCAGAATCATTGCTCTTCTATGTAGAAAAACATTTTAAAAAATAGCAACGCTATTTTTATGAACAATATTTTAAAATATTTTCTCGTGATTATAGGCCAAAGTGGAGATGAAATAAGTATCAACTTCTCATTTAAATAGTTTTTAGCTCAAAATGTTTTAGCAAGTCTATACTGAGTCATTTCTTCCTTAAAAATTCAAATCTGTCTAGTATGTATGCCATGCAATTTAGAACACCTATTACCTCTTTTCTTTTTACACCTCCAGTTCCATCTTTCTTCATGCCACTGCATTTCTTTTACATATTATTAAAATAATATATTAATTTATCAATGTCTGCCCATTCTCAGTCCCTCCTAACTTTGTCCTTATCATCTCCCACCATTAAACACAGTCTAATCACTGCTTATATGATGGTCTTCCAGATCTTCCATTACTCTGTAAAGGCATAAAATGACTCCTCACCATTGTCTATAGAATGTACAGTCATGCATCCCAAGCTGATGATGAAACACTTACTCATCCAAAAGATTATAATGAAGCCAAAAAAATTTTATTCCCTAGTAATGTTGTAACATCATAGCACAATGTATTACATGTTGATGGTGATATTGGTGTAAACAAACCTACTGCACTGCCACTTGTGTAAAAGTATAATATGTATAGTTATGTATAGTACATGCTACTTGGTAATGATAATAAATGACTATGATGCTACTTTCTGTATTTATAATACCATAAGTTTTATCATATTTTAGAGTGTACTCTTTCTACTTACAAAAAAGGTTTGCTCTGAAACAGTATGTTGTGTTAGCTGGCAACAGCTACATATATTTTGCATTTACTATGTTCTTTTAGTTACATACTTTTCTCTTGTGCTTGATTTAATCCTGTGTTGTTTTCTACAGTAACATGTTATACAGTTTTATAGCCTAGGAGTAATAGGTTATACCAAAAAGCCTAGGTGTGTAGTAGGCGACACCATCTAGGTTTGTGTAAGCACACTCTGTGATGTTTGCCCAATGACAAAATTGCCTAAGGACACAATTTTTCAGAACGCAACCTGGTGTTACGTGGCACATGACTGTAATGAAAAATGTGTTAGTAATACATACAGAGATCGTGAGGTAGTTTATTTCTTCAGCAGCATGTGAGGCTTACTTTTTCTATTTCTTTGTGTCAGGAATACCAAGTTGGTAGTTTTCTAAACATGTCAAGCAAATTCATGACTGCTTTTCCATGTTCTGATCTCACTTTTTAAAAAAAAATTAAATCTATTTTTAGGGAAAGGGACAGGAGGAAGAAAAAGAGGGAGAGCATCATCATTGTGTGGTTGCCTCTCACATTCCCTCAACTGGGGACCTGTCCAACAACCCAGGCATGTGTCCTGACTGGGAATCAAACCAGCAATCCTTTGGTTCACAGGACAACACTCAATTCACTGAGCTATACCAGCCAGGGCTGTTCTCACTTTTTAAAAATGCCTACCACCACTTATTGGTTTAGCAAAATGTTACTCCTTGTTTAGAACAAGCTGAAAATTGAATTTATCTGCCAGAACTTCCTTGATATATGTAGGCAGAATTGGTGGCTCTGTTCCTTGGGATTCTATAATATTTTGTAGGAACTAACTTTTATTACTGCATATACCACTCTGCACTATAGTTATTTGTAGTCTTGTGCATTTTACCAAAGCTTGAGTTCCTTGGATTTTGGTAATATATCTTACTTCACAATAAATGCTTGTTTAAGAAAGATATATGGATTAATGAATAATATTTAATACTTTATTTTATTGATGGTGATGCACATTTCTTATAAGTTAACACATTTTATTGAAATTGATAATTAATAAATCTCTAATACTGTTACTACATCTTGGCACAACAAGTCTTAGAAAATTTGAAATAAGTGACAATCTAGTAACTAATTTACCTTCTGATCTGTCACCATTATTGAGATCAACTTAATAATTTCCTTTGAAACATGAATTTAGAAAGACACACAAAAGCAATGAGTGAAGAATTTTATTTTTCACTTCTTTGTAAGTTTTTTTGACTAGTATTCCTTTCACTTACAAAACAGTGGTTAAAAATTCTTTAACTGTGTTTCTGGTGTTCTTTGTTTTATGCCTAGAAGACATATCACATCATGCTACAAGCTGCCATAGTCTGTGACTTTTCTGTATGTATATATCCAATAAAGAGACACTGACAAAAATGCAGTGACAAGTGACAGAGGGTGACTTTAAAGTCAACCAGTCAATCACAGATGTGTTCATAGAAATGCATTAGTGTTCAGGGACCAAATTTCATGCCACTAAGTTAAATCCTAGCAAACTGATACTGGTAATAATGTAATCAACTGGAAAGGTACTATCAAGTTGGGATATCGAGGATTCTTGGAATCATAATAACAGCGTACTTCCACTAAAAAAATACATATACATATACAAGATGCTATCCTTTCTCCTTATAGGAAAAAAATAATGTAAGCAGTTTGCTAGATATTTTTAGTATAACACTGTGTCATGCATGTGTTAGACATGAGAATAGTAAACAACTGTGAACTTTGGTCCTCAGTTTTCCTCACAGAGGGAGAGCATTCACTCAAGTGTAAAAAGGAGAAAATAAAAATAACTTCAAACAAAGCTGAAAACAAGGAGACCAGAAGATTAGCAAAAAAAAAAAAAAAAAAAAAAAGGGAGGGGGAATAAATGAAGATTGAAGGAGTGGCTAAATTATAAGAACTCTTAGATTATAGCAATTTTTCCCAGGCAATATTCAGCAGTAATTTCACAGAATTAGAACACCAATCCTTCTTTTTGTGTGTAGTACTCTTGCTCAGAAAGCAATAACTATTGAAAAACAACCATCATGCAACAACCTTTTTTGACAATAAAAGGCAACAATGTCTAAAATATGACCTCTAAGTATGCCTTAAATCACTCATGCAGCTAACCCTTTAATAGTGCAAAGTAGCCAGAGACTATTGTTCTGTGTCAACATTGTGGATTCCATCATTTAATTTAAAACAGATATTAAGATTTTTGATGAATAAATTTTTTGGGACATTGTAACAGATTTGATGCACCATTACCAGATACTGGAAAACCGCTGATTCTTGAGTTTTCACAACTCTGAAATGTTGGGTAGCTGGAAGACTTATACAACTCTACATCTACTGATAAAAGCATATATATTCAGATAGGAAAAGAACAGTGGAACACAAGCAAGTTTGTTCAAACAGATAAAAGGTGGAATTCATGGTGTCCTCACTTAAGCACCTCTTCAAATTTGGACAAATCTTGGTACAAATGACATCACAATAGGATTCTTGTTCACTTCTGTGCATTTACAAGGCTCAGTACTTTTGCTGAACTCACTGGGGCTAAGATAGTGATTTAAACCTAAGTGAATACTTTGTTCTAATTTAAGTTTATTGATTGATTGGTGTTATTAAGATCTTAGAACAATGGAATAAGCTCACTAACATGAGTAACTTAGTTTAAGACTAAGATTGGGAAGAATTAAGGTAGTTAAGAAAGATTAAAAAAATCCTTTAGCAAGTGCGTGGCACTATTGCATATAAAAAGATAGAAATATAAGACAGTCGTTATTCTCAAGTAAAAATACATATATTAAGAAACCCTATACACAAATCCCACTTTATTTTGCTTTCTGAGGTTTCAGTTATCTGTAGTCAACCACAATCTGAAAATAGTAAATGTAAAATTCCAACAATAGACCATTCATAAGTTTTTAGTGGCATGTTACTATTAGTAATGTAATGAAATTTTGAACTCTGTCCCACTAGGACATGAATCATTCCTTTGTTCATTAAATCCATGCTGTGTATGTCAGTGACCCATTAGTCCCTTAGTAGCATCCTCAGTTATCAGATCAACTGTTGTGATATTATGGTATCAGAGTGTCTTTGTTCAAGTAACCCTTACATAGTAGCCCAACTCTATGTCACAATGTCTATATCATTCACTTCACTTCATCTCATTACATATTGTGTTATCTCATATCATCATAGGAAGAAAAAGGGTGAATACAATACATATAGTAAGATATTTAGAGTCAGTGAGAGAGAAAATAAAGAGAAAGAGGGAGGAGACTGCACTTACATAACTTTTATTATAGCATATTATTATAATTGTTCTATTTCATCATTATTTATTATTTTTAACTTACTGTGTCTATTATAATTAAACTTTATTATAGATATGTTATATATAGGAAAAAAATAGTATATGTGGGTTTGTTACTATCTGTGGTTTCAGACAGCCACTGGGGGTCTTGGAATTTTTCCCCCTGAGAATAAGGGGAGCTACTCTAATATGATATGAAAAGTACTAGAATACAAGTACATATGAAGGGCGTAAGAGACAAAACACCAAAATATGACTCAGGAGGTGTGTGATATATTCAATAATAATGCCTGTACATGAATTAATACTTTGAACTCTAGTAATTCTGACTCAGTAATACTATACCTGGAAATACTGTCATCTTCTCCACTGCAATATAACTTACACTTTATAAGACTGAATTGACCTTTTAATTGCTTAAAGACAAAATTATTTTCTGTCTTTGTACCACTCTGAGTTCCGCTTTACTTGAGAATAGTGAATAGTCATCACTTTTTATCTATCTTATATGTTATCTTCCTTATTAATTCACCTTCAGCTCTCCAGATAATATTTAGTTACTTTCCCTGTATGCTATGTGAGGAATTTTGTATTTATCTGCCCTTCATACCTTTTTATCAGCTTACCCGTAGGCTTACTTTACCAGGCAGTATAATTCCTGAGAATAGAATGTACCTCATTTTCCTCTGTAATGGCCTCAGTGCTTGACATATAGAAGGTGCCCAATAAGTGTTTATTAGATGAATGTATGACTGCATGCATGAAAGTACCCAAATTATATAAGAGCAGCTAGTGACCTTCACGGGGTGATATGAAGGTTGTTATCTTCATTCATCTACCTTTGCTTAGATCCATTTTTCCTGGTCTTGAGGCTATTTTCATCCTCAAACACTTTCTATGAAAATGATCCAAACATTATCAGTGAGGATTTTAATGGGGATAGACAACTTTCTGAGAAAAAGCAGAATGTAAAATTTAAGGTAAGTAATGGGTTTCCAAAAACACATTGTACGAACTTTACTGTTTTCCTTAGACTTAAAACTGAAAACAGCCTTATCTAGAATTTCACATTCTTACTCACAATGCTTAGTGTTTATTTTAATAACATCTGCAATATCTCTTTATAGCCATCATCAAATTCAATGATTCCAACTAATGTAGCCCATGAACTCCTGAGGGTTCTAACAATACTTGATGCTCCAGACTGCCTGCTTAAAAAAGAAGAAAAGAAAAGCTTATGATAGTGACACTATTGAAGAAGGCTAAAAAAATGGTCAAAGCTTTCTTTTGTTGAACCCACATCAGAAATGAGCTATTATTATCTGAACTCTGGTCTTCTTAAGGCTGAGTGGAATCAAGACATAAAATAAAACTAAAATAAGCCATAATGCAAGCATGCACCAGACCACTGAAATTTCCAGTTGTTCTCAAAACAGTTTTCTAGAAGCAGAATATTATTTTTTTCCCTTAGAACTTTAATTCTATATATCCTCCCTACATAGTCAGAGGTTAAGTTGTACAGTTGTGATAACAACAACAAAAAAGCATTTTACAGGGAGCAAAGCTAATAATTAGCATTTAAGTGGGTTTTGGAAGAAAAAGATATTAATGATGTTGCTCTTGTCACAGGGAGTAGATTTCAGATTTTATAGCAGCTTAATCTCTTGTGAATGTTTTATAATTTGTGATCAATTTCAAAAATGACCACAATAATTGCAGCTCTTCCCATTAATATATGAGAGGATGGGAGTCCTTTTCTCTAAATGTTGAATACAAATTTGCATTGTGACTTGCTTTGATTGAATAAATGAATCAAAAATGTTACTAAGCCTTTAGCTTAGTCCTCAGGAGGACTTGCAGTTTCTATTAAGTTCTTGGAATCCCTAACATCTGCTACAATGTGAACACACACCACCTAGAATGCTAGAGGTGAGAGACACAAGTTGTAGTTACCCTCATTATCCCGTTGGCCATGCCCATGGAAAGAAAGATACCAGATGTTAGAATAAGACCATTTTGGATATCATAGCCCATGGCCAAAACCATTACAGATCACAAAAGTATGGATAAGCTCATCTAAGATTGGCCTAGTCTGATCAGATAAGCAGAAATACTCAAATGATCAACACATTCATGAGCAATAATAATGATCATTGTTTTAAGCACTAAGTTTATTGCACATTGGAAATTGCCTTCTGCATTCTTTATTTTCACATTTAATAGCTATTGAGCACCTACTTTGTGCTGATCATTGTGTTATGAACTGAAGATACAGATGTTAACAATTCATAATCACAGACTTTAAAGAGTTCTCCATTTGGGGTGAATATACTCAAATAAAAGAATAATTTAGAAAAAATCAGAAGTAGCTTTCTCTGGTAGGGAAAGTGAACTCATACTGATGCTCACACATGGAACTAGATCACATACCCCTAACAATTTCTTCATAACAAACCAACTGTGTCTAAGGGGAAGCTCACTAATCTTCAGTTTTGGTCTGGCTCTGGGACAGTTTTAAGCGGCATGGTTGGTGGGGTGGATGTTAGCTTTATCTATCCTCAGTCACAGCGAGGAATTCTACTGAAGTCAGTGTTAGAGGAGTAAAGCCTCCTCTGTCTTTCTCCCTGGATTTACTAAGTGGCGCCACCTCTGGCTATGTGTAGTGATGACGGACGCCATGTGCAAGCACTGGTCTCAAGCCACTTCCAGATTATAGTGAATTTGGTCATCACCAGTCTACAAATAGCTCAATTAGTTACACAAAGATTTTATGTTTATGCCCAATATTGGAATTTATTTTAATTAGATCATTTAAAGCAGAATATATATTTTATACATGGCAATGCAATTTAGGAAAGTAATGTGTTCCCATGAATAAGATATAGTATATTTAAAATATACTACCATATGGAAGCCGTTTTTTAAACAAAAGGTGAAGCCTCCCCAATTTACTTTACATACTAGCTTCTACCTCAGGTTACCAGGTCTGTATTATTTTTCAACCTTTGTAGCAATACTCTGTCAGGAGAGGTAAGCCTAAGCTGCAGGAACAGTTTAGGTTTTTATATCTGTATAAAATAAGGCCCTAATATTCCTAGACTCTGCATGTTTTGGATAGCGCTGGATGTGGCAACATTATCCTGTAAGATATAAGTTTACGAAGAACATATATTTTATTTTTTTTAATATTCTATATTATTTTATATTAGTTTCAGGTATATTGCATAGTAGTTAGACAATCACATATTTTATGAAGCATTCCCTCCAATATTTTAGTACCCACCTGGCCCCATATATAGTTATTAAAATACTACTGACTATATCACCTATGCTGTACTTTACATCCCCAGGTCTATTTTGTTATTACCGATTTGTACTTCTTAATTCCTTTATCTTTTTAACCCAGGTCCCCAACCCCTCTCCCCTCTGTAAACCATCAGTCAATTCTCAGTATTTATGAGTCTGTTTCTGTTTTGTTTACTCATTTATATTGTTTTTTAGTTTCCACATGTAAGTGAAATTATATGGTATATTTCTCTGACAGACTTATTTGACTTAGCATAATATTCTCTAGGTCTACCCAGACTATCACAAATGGTAGGGTTTCATTTTTTATGGCTGAGTAATATTCCACAGCTCTTTTATTCACTCATCTACTGATGGGCACTTGGATTGCTTCCATGTCTTTGCTATTGTAAATAACACTGCAATGACCATAAAGATGCATAGATTCTTTTGAATTAGTGTTTTAGGTCTACTTGAATATATACTAGGAAATAAAATCACTATTCATAATTTTATTTGCACAAAAAAGGACTGAATGTCAAATACTTTTTAACATTATAATTAAATATAAGTGAAAATAACAATAACAGAAAGAATTAATGTCACTCTAATTAAATATGTCATCACTTAACAATCAAAAACTTTGATCTAGTAAGGTAACCCTCTCTTACCCACAATTTTTTTTAATGTAATCTCTTAAGAGTACAAACTCCATTAGATAAATTTTTACATCATTCTCTAATAGCCAGTTTATTTACCCATATTACAGAGAACCTAAGGAAATCTTAATGGCTTGATATATGTTATGTACATTATTGAATGAGTTTAGTAATATAGTAAATTTTCTTGTGTCTGGAAATGAACACAAGTTAATATGGTCAAATGATCACCTAGGAACCAGGAAGGTGGATGTGAATCTTATGTTTTTGTAATGTTGATATTTTACATAAAATTGAAATCTCAGTGAAAAACATCAACTTGAAAAATAATTTTTTCAGTGTGCAAAGATTGAAGCAAACATTTGCTATGCAGATAATTTCTAAGTTACTTGTTTTGCTTTTTCTCACATCAGCAAATGTGCAGTCAATACAGTATGTGCAAGGCTTCAGATATAATTATGTATGTAGCAGATTGTAAATAGCCTTTCAATTTTGGGGGTGATTTACATATTTTTGTGTGCTCAAAATATTCTGGAGCAAGCCCACGATAACCAAAGAAGGCCAAAGATAAGAATAGATCATCTTAATTTTAATGTAGTAAAGTTCTTCTAGCATTTCTAATTCTGTGTGCAAATTAAGTAGTAAACCAAAGTATTAACTATTGTCATAAATTCACACACACACACACATAACAACAACAACAACAACATTCATCCAAATATGCTTGGATTCATCACTTATTTTGTGTCATCTTTTCCTTAAGGGTGTGTTCAATGAGAGAAGGGTACAAAGGTTATCATGGAAATCCTGGGGAAGAAATAAAACTCAACCTATTAGAGAAGAGTTTGGATGGAAGTGTCACATGTATCAGCAACACAGCTAGTGTCTGGTTGTAATAAATACTAGAGAAAAATTTTGTCAACTAAGTTTATTATTAAAAGTATAAAGGAAACCAACCATATGGGGAAACACATTTGCCAATGATATCTCAGACAGGGGACTGATCTCCAAAATATATAAAGAGCTTATATGACTCAAGATCAAGGAAACAGAAAACCCAATTAAAAAATGGGCAAAGGAACTGAACAAACACTTCTCTGAAGAGGACATACAGAAGGTCTATAGACACATGAAAAAATCCTCAACATCACTAGCCATCAGAGAGATGCAAATTAAAACCACAATGAGATACCACCTCACACCAGTCAGAATGGCCATCATCAACAAATCAACAAACAACAAGTGCTGGCGAGGATGTGGAGAAACGGGAACCCTACTGCACTGTTGGTGGGAATGCAGACTGGTGCAGCCACTATGGAAAACAGTATGGAATTACCTCAAAAAACTAAAAATGGAACTGCCTTTTGAAACAGCGATTCCACTGCTAGGATTATACCTGAAAAAATCCTAAAACCCTAATTCAAAAGAACTTATGCACCCCTATGTTCATAGCAGCACTGTTTACAATAGCTAAGTGCTGGAAACAACCTAAGTGCCCATCTGTAGATGAATGGATCAAAAAACTGTGGTACATTTACACAATGGAATACTATGTAGCAGAGAGAAAGAAGGAACTCCTGCCATTTGCGACAACATGGATGGAACTAGAGAGAATTATGCTTAGTGAAATAAGCCAGTCAAAGAAAGAAAAATACCATATGATATTACCTGATACAGTAAACTAAAGAACAACATAAACAAATGAACTAAATAGGACAAGGAACAGAATAACAGTCAATAGGGGGGAGGGGGAGGGAGAGAAAGGTGATAAGTAAGGGAAGGGTTTAGTCAAAGAACGTGTATAAATGATTCATGGAAATGGACAATGGGGGGGTAAGATTGTGGGAGAAAGGGTGGGCTGGGTGGTGGGGAGCAATGGGGAAAATGGGACAACTATAATTGAAAAACCAAAAAATAAAATTAAAAAATAAATTAATTAATTACTTTTAAAAAAAGTGTATATAAGAGGTTGCTTATAACAAATGCAAAATCAATTGTGTTGCTCCATTCTCCTCATAGTCACTGCCTCAGAAAGGAGAATTTTTGTCACAATTATTAGGGGCAATTTCATTTAGTACTGTAAATATCTTTACTTTGTGTTGTGACCAATGAAGAGGACCTGGCAGGTCTAGAAGTGGTAACTCCAATGTTCTCCATTGTTTAATAGAGATGTTTTCACTCTGTGTTTTTTTGTTGTACCCACTTTTTAAACCACAGATCTATTGTGAGTATTAGTTTACTTAAATCTCTTATAATATTATCCAATTTTGCTTCATCAAGTACACATAACTTGTCATAAACTAAAAGAGATTTAAAAAGTGAGAATATAATCTTTAAACCTTTCAGTGTAGAGCACCTTCTTCCCTATGAATATGTCAAACTTGGCAAATTCATGTAAAGTGGACTGACATATTGACCAAAGGAGGGTACACACTTCCATCAGTAGGTTAAGTGTAATAGAAGTTCAAGTATATATGTAAAGGGAAGAAGGAAAATAGACATGAGAGAGTGATATGGAATCAAGGAAGAGTTTTTTTTTTTTATCATCTGTTTTTATTTTTGTTCAATGGTAGATTATAAGTTTTTATAATACATTGAGAAAGGGAATAAAAATAAAAAAGCATTCTCAAGAATCATTTCTTACTATTTTTAGATAAAACAAAGAAAAGTTTTAAGTCATATTATTCTCCCTTGGTGTGTTATCTTATGTTCTGAGAATACCAATACTTTACTCTCCTAAAATAAGAATCTATTCATTGCTTCCCAGTACACACACATGCACACACACACACACACACCCCCAAAACAATCTAGTGATATACCCATATATTCATTCTTACTAAATGTAAAGCTCTATAATTTTTATATAATATACCCTATTTAAATAAAAACATTCATTGTGATATACTAAACTAATTTTATAATTTATTAAGGGCTAACCATCTACAATTTAAAAAATATTGTTCTTTTCTTTCTTTGTTTATAGCTGAGTAGTATTCCATTGTGTAAATATACAACAGCTTTTTTAACCACTCATCTTGATGGACACTTGGGCTGCTTCCAAATCTTGGCTATTGTAAATAATGCTGCAATGTACATAGGGGTGCATATATTCTTTAAATTAGTGTTTTGGGGTTTTTTTGGATATATTCCCAAAGGTGGAATTACTGGGTCATCAGGTAGTTCCATTTTTAATTTGTGAGGTAACTCCATATACTGCTTTCCACAGTGGCTGAACCAATGTGCATTCCCATAAACAGTACACTAAGGTTCCCCTTTCTCTGCATCCTTGCCAACACTTGTTGCTTGTTGATTTATTGATGATAGCCATTCTGACAGGTGTGAGATGATATCTCATTGTGATTTTAATTTGCATTTTGCACAGGAGTCTTGTAAGTTTGTAGATAAAGGGAAAAGAAAAAAAACTAGACATAATAATAGAGTAATATGGAATCAAGGGAGAGTTCTTATATGGTTTGATAGTCTATCACCTTCACTTTTATTAGCTGTACACTAATACATTGGGAAATGGATTGAGAATGAGAAAGAATTCTCAAAAATAATTAAGAGACATTTTTACATAACAAAATATATTTCTGCTACATCTTAGAATAACTTCAAGAAAATTTTAATATTAATTGAATTCCAGAATTACATTTAGACACATGAAATTAGGGGAAATAAACATGACAAATTAAAAAAGGATATAAATCCTTTGATATTCTTCCCATGGACGGAAGGGTATGACCTATGTTGTTTTTTTAATCTGAATGAACTCTGGGAATTCTTTAACCAATCTAGTACGGTAAAAGAGGAACCATGTTAGATTACTAATCTAAATCTTAAGAAACAAGAAGCTCCTACTTCCCATCTCTTGGCATAGTCTATAGAGGAGCTTTTTTGCTTCCAAGTTTGAAATTCAATCTCCCTAACATGATCACAGCTAGAGTGGTCAAGTACAGCCACTGTGGTCAACTGACATAGCCGAGCCTCACCTTCTAGGCATTTCAGCCAAAGCATCAGATGTATGATTGAAACTGCTTTGACCTTCTATAGCAGTTCACCAGGCTGCTGAATAACAACTGTGCTGACCTTAGTAATTGACACATGGAGTAGAATCATCTAGATGAATCCTGATCCACGAAATCATGCAATGTAATTGTTTTTGTTTTAAACTGCTAAATTTGGGGGTAATTCGTTATGTAGCAGTAGGTACTTAAAACACTATTTAAAAATATTATTCTATTTCACACTTTCAAAAATGGCAAAAATTAAATCATTTTATTTTAAAAATATGTGAACAGCTACATAAAGTATGTCCGGTCCACCTCTCAATTATTTTTTGGCAAAATATTTAAAATATTAATCTTAACTTCTTTCTTTATGTTTTTATATGACACCTGAGGGAAAAACAATAGAAAATTTCAAGATTTGGTTTTATTTCATTCAATAATGTTACATGTTGACATTATAAGAAGTTTCAAAAGCTAACCTTTACCATATTTAGATAAAACACCAAAAGAAAAACAATTATGATTATAAAGTTAATGCTATTTTTAAAACCCATCATCTACCCTTTTAAGTACTGAATACATATCATTGTGCATGGGTAAATATTATCCATTGCTGATAATGCATACTACAAGCAGACCGATAGAAAAGGATTAAAAACATAATATTGCACAAAATCATAGTGAAGCCTGATTACAGCTTCCAATAATGCTTTTTTACACAATACTCAATTTGAAAATAAAAACTATGTAAGAGCCTTGATATTCAAGGTAGATTATTTAGATATTTTTTCCTGATGGATATTGAAACCACTTGAACAATGTAAATTACATAAAAAAGCTCCATGGAGTCCAGTTTCTTTCATTTTGCATGGTTTTCTGCAGACTATAATAAGCAATTGTTTTATGACTTAAATAATGTTGATTGTGACCATTTTCTCTGTGGTAAATTTAGGCATAAACCACAGGAAGTAGTGATGCAGTAAATGGAATATCCCCCATTGAGTCAGTGTTATCTCTCATATCCTGCAACATGTTTGAACTCATACTGTTGCTTGCATAAATTCTTTTAAGGAAAGCAGCAAAATAATATATATACACATATATATGTACATATATGTGTGTGTGTGTGTGTATATATATATATATATATATATATATATATAATCATATATAAAAGTATATATGATCTTCAAATTGTTCCCACTTTCCTACAACCATTCATGATAGAAAATTTGGGTATATTAAGTGCAGATAAGAGTTTTATAAATATCTCCTGACAGGTAGGTAGGTAGATAGATAGGTGGAATACTCCCTTTCCACAACTGTTCAGAATGTTATATGAACTATGAGATTAGAAATTTTAACTAGTGGCAGGTTAATTAATTATTTTATATGAGACATAATTAATATAAAGTATAATATTTATGCAACTATTTTCTAAGATCAAATATAGTTATTTTGACGTTAAAAATAATGACTTTAAGGAGTTAACTGTTTAAAGGAAGCAGATTATATAAAATAGCTTATGGCATATATTTCTGCTTAATTTCTATATTGGATGCATACTAATTTTGCTAATAATAATCCGTGATGCTATTATTTCATTTATTACAGTTTAAAATAAAATATGTCTTTTGATTGTAATTTTCATTGCTTGTACTACAACTTAAAAAATGCTAAAAATGTAATGCTATATAAAACAAGCCCATACAGGGTTAAAACTAATTAATGTGAAATAGTGTTTGAAGAAAAGTTTTATGTAAATGATCAGATATAGAATTATCTGTTAGTACATGATTAGCTAAAAAATCTGTGAAAACATACACATTTTTTCATAACACTTGTTGTTTGTACAGTAAAATAAATATTGGATGTCAAGGGGTTATATGACATAAAATATTTCATTAAAATTTTATATTATGCAAGTAATTGGACAAAAGCATTACTATAAAATGTACACTAATCTTTAATAATTCATGTAAAATTGTTACTATGTTCTCTTTCATTAGTGAATGCACAATTAATTGATTGTGCATTCACAATCACAAAGATAAAGGATAATAGATCATTTAGTGATCAGATATTTATTGAGTGCCTATCATGTATCAGAGACAGACTCATGCACAAAAACTCCAAAATGTTTGCCCCTGGGAAACTCACTATAATGAAAAAAATGCATAATAAAATAAACAAATTATAGTGTGTCAGATTGTAAGTACTAAGACTAATAGAGCAGGAGAAGGGATACAGAGTTAATGGGTTTTATTTTTGGTAGTTTCATCAGAAAAAAATCTCTCTGAAAGTATGCTCCATCAGCAGAGCAGAATGAGATGAGAGAAGGTTCATATAGATATCTATAATGAAGATATTCCCTACTAGGAGAACAAAATATGCAAAGCACCTGATAAGGGGAGAGGTGATATATCATGGTCATGAACCATAAAGGTAGAGCCAATCAGAGGGAGATATTAAAAACTGACAAAGGTAAAGAATGGGGGTGGGGTGGGTGAGAGTCTAGAGTACATAGAAGGCCATGGTAAAGGCTGTAATTAATTCTCAGAAAGATGGGAAGCCATCTCAATATTTTGAGCAGAGGAGTGACATTTTATCTTTGGTTTTGAAAAGATCACTTTGGCTGTTATATATATAATTAGATACATAATATGAAATTATATTGGTTGTTAGTAACAAAGAAAAGTAAATCCAAAACTTCTCATGTTATGAATCATGATAAGAGAGTAAGACAAAGTTGACTCAAAGATTCAGTTTAATAGGTCATTTTCAAGACATTTGCAATGCATTTTATGAATCTAATTGTTCTCAATCTTAAAGTTTCATCATTATTATAAGCCCTAATGTCAAATATAAAACTTGGAATTTCTCACTAGGGAATTTTGAGAAGTTCTTGGGTGATCTTCCATTAGCCTCACTTTTATTTCCATTTATAGTCTAGCATGTCTTTCAAGGTCTAAATTACTATTCATCTAGCTCTCATCCAGCTATGAGTAATTTCTAATAGACAGATCCCCAGTTAGCGTCTGCATAGCAAAAAAGCATGTAATGTACTAATTGAATCTCAATTCGCTTACATCATATCTCTTACAGAATTCCAAAATATGATTGTTACCATGTTAAAGGTTCAGAGGGAACAGGACAAATATATAATTTTTCTGTATTGTTAGAATTTTCAGCATATAAAAATGTAAAAAAATCTTATAAGTTAAAAAAAAGAGTAAGGTGTCCTCTTTTATGAGCTGTCAGAGAACATCGTAGAGCACAAGATACATTTACTTTAGAGTACAGGTTCAGGTGGCAGTACTGTATACACAAGAAGCTAAGCCACAGGTTTTCTTCTTTACTCACCTGTGACACTGTGATATGCTTCAGTTCCAAAATAATTAGAATGAATTGTAGTTTCTTATTGGAAAATCACTCAGCTGGCTTATTTTAATCTCTCCTAGAGTTGGCTCACACAGAAAACAATGGAGTGCTATCCAGGCTGACAACGGAACAGCAAATAAGTTGGGAGCAAAAACAAAGCCAAGCAAATGTATGATAAAAAGGTAGAGATGCTTTAGAATCAGATGAAATGCAAACTAAATGCAATTTACACAGTAGGTTGTACTCCCTATTAGAATTTCAAATATGATAGTTCTTTAAAAAGCTACTCTAAAAGGGGAAAGAATTATTAAGCCCAACTATCTACAAAAGTTTAAAAGTCATTAAAGAAAAAAGATGCTATGCAGGTCTCAGAATATTCACTGTTGTTTGCTCATTTCTTCCAATGTTTTTGGTGAAGTGAATGCAAAATTCTTCTTTGTACATGAACAATCAGATATTTCCCATTAATTAAATTATTCATTATCACAAAAATAGTAAAACAAATAATGAAGTCCAGGCAGAATAAAAAAAAAACAAAAAACTCACTTATAGTAGACTTATAAGTTAGAGAATGTGAGATGAAGGAAGGCTCTCCAAACACTTACTTTTCAATTTAGCTAACACAAAAATACATACATATATATTGACATCTATTATTTGAAAATAATTTTTGTTTTAGGAATACAGCTTTGAACAAGAAGCACTTGCTTTCATGAGGCTAACACATCTAATACACAGACAGATTTAGTTAAGTAAATCAATGAAGAGTTCAGAAGCAATGAATGCTACAAATAAAGGAATAATAGGGAAAATAGTTGAGAGTTATTGTTTCAATTAGGTCATAATTTAAATTCAGGAGTGAGGGAAGGTGTTTGTGAGGTTTCAGTTCATTGTTGAAACTGTAAGAGGACAGCAGGGAATCGTCAGGCAAAATTCAGGCAGAGGACATGGCAAATCCAAAGACCTAAGGAGAGATAAAGCTTGAAGCCTAAAGAAGGCAGATGTAGCTGGGACAGAGAATATTATGGAGGCAATAATAGGAATTTAATCAGAAAATGTATGTAGGGATCAAAGCTTGAATTTTATTTTAGTGTGATATGAAGCTATTGGAGGGATTTAATATGAAGTGAGATCTGAGTTTATATATATATATATATATATATATATATATATATATAATTTACACTGTTTCAGCTCTATGTGACTAAGGATGATATAGGAGAAGTTAGAAGTTAGGAGCACAGTTCAGAAAAAAAAGACAATGATGTCTTGGGCTAAGAAATTTAAATGAAATGCCAGGAGAAAACATTTTTACTATGATAAAGAATAAAGTATTTGAAGAACCCTTAATCACTTTAGAATCATCCCTAACACATGAACAGTTGATGTGCCAATTAAGCAAATATTTGTATTATTAAAATGAATTGGTTTTCTACTAGACACACCGCTTAGTGCTTTTTACAAGCAAATGTACCAAACATAAGAGAATGATTGTGTAATGAACATTATCTATTACAGTTACCTAGACAGAGCCCTGGAAACTAGGAGCTAAATATATTCACAGCATGATGTGAAATTCGTCGGCAGCCGTCCGTCTCGAGAGACGATGGTGTAGCTTCTTAAGAGTCTATCTGCACCGCCGAGAATGGCTGTGCAGTCCGACTCGGGAGTGACACGGTATCTGTCTCCTCCCGTGTTGGATGTGAAATTACAGTTACCTGTACTTGACTTTATCTTCAGTAATACTTAAGAACCTTATGATGATGACGATGGTGATGATGATGATGATTAATGAAAACGCTGTTACAGCAACTTTTAGACTGGAGAATAAAAGTGTTGTTTTAAAGTGTTAAGCATCTTAATTTTTGAATTGTTTTCTATTAGTAGTGATAGATTTAGGCCAATTCATCCATCACTTTCTAATAGTTTCGCTTGTGATAAATGGCAAGGAGCCATTGTGTTAGGAGTTCAAGATGAGGCCAAGGAGTAGACCCATACATTTAAAGGAGACCATGATACTGATTCTATGTGTGTGTGTGAGCTGGCAGGTGAGACAAAAAGGAAAGGGGCTATTAGAGATTTTACCAAGTGATACCCCATTGTACAATTTCATCACCTACTTATATCATTTGATCAGAATGAGACAGATTACAAAGACTGCAAACATATCTGCCACCCCAAGGTCAAAGATATTATTTAGTGTACTTTCTATTCAAATTTCAGATTTTTAAAAACCGAGACAGTCAAATAAAGGAAGCTAGTGTGTCTTTTGAAATGCCTTATACTGTAATTAAAAGAAGGGCAAGAAAGCATCAGCATGTGAGAATGACTGGCACAATAAGTATCTGTTGAAAGAGTTAATAGAAGCAGCCCCCAGACAAAAGAGAAGGAAGTCTGGGGTGGCTGAAAGGGAGCTACCCCAGTCCGGTTGCATACTAAAATCTCTCCCTGGCAGCAACTGAAAAGAAAGAAAAACCATAATCACTGGGTTATGCTGTTTCAAGGACTATGGATCAGATCTAAAACCAATTTCCATCATTTCTTCAACCTACAATTCTTGGGTAACATCTACAAGTATTAGATCTGGAATATGACCAAAGGAATACATTTAATTCATGTATCATCAATTAATAGAGATTGATGTGTACTACTGTTTTTTTTTTTCCTTTACAAATTAGAAAACTGAAGTCTAGAAAGGTTATTCACCTTACCTAAGCTAACACAGCTGGTTAGTGATATCTGGACCTCTTTAATTCAAGTTAAAAACTACTGCTTAAACTACCATAAGCAACCTTACAATCAATAAAATAAGATGTCTAAAATATTTACTTCTCTAAGTTTATTTCCAGTGTGTTTATTGTGGCATTTAACATATTTTATACATTTATACAAATAAAATATTCTAATATATTAAAAGATAATAAATATCTTTGATTTTTAGCCAATAGCAAAGAGTGATTTAAAATGTTTGAAAGTCTATATATAAGCAGTCATAATTCTAACCCTTAGTTTTAAAAAGTAGTAGGCTTTTAGTTTTCTCATTATACTCATACTTAAATATTATAAATTGGCAATCTTTTCATATAAAGATAGTTTATTTTTGTAATGTTACTGATATTTGCAAATATACGTTCTTTGTATTTGTTTTGAATTTCAAGATTGAATGATGAATTTCTTATGGAGATATTAATTTAGGAGTTGGCTCATATTATGTTAGCTACATAAAAGTTATGCATTTCTCTTACCAGATTTTCTAGTATGAGATCAGATATTGAACTAGAATGTTTAAGTAATTAAGTGGTCTTGAATAATTATTAATTTTGTTATATTTCTCCAAAATTACAGTCATAGGCAATGTTTAAAATTTTTGCTTTCTAAAAAAGTACATTCAGCCTTCCTTTTTTTTCTACTTTATTTCCAGCTTTGATTTCCACTAGAATTCTAAGGTACAGCAACAGCTATTTTGGGATAAACAGTAAATTCTGTTATTTCCTCAGCAATGTCTCACTGAAACTGTGCTCGGTATTGTAAAATCATTAAAGCTGGAAAAGCACATGTGGCACCCAAGAGGCCTTCAGAAATCTTCCATAAGAAGTGTTGCTCCAAGACTGGACTCACTCAAGTAAATAATGCTGCATTTGCTGGATGATAGTGCAAAATGCTCAGATGCAATGTCAGGGCTCACTTCTTTTTACAATCTTTGAGGTTCCTTTATCAAGATTAATTCAAGCCCCAGAATTTATGAAAACAACACAATATTTCAACATGTCAATAGAGTGTATGAAAAAAAATGTTATTGCTTCCCTGTTTCTGTTGAGATGTGTCAGCTGTCCTGTTTTGACCAAACAGGAATTTTTTACTCAACATAAAAAGAGTCATCAACCTGTCCTCTTTTTACTTTGAATCTCACTCTCTATAGTTTGGCATTTATCCTCATGCTCACAAGTTGGTTGCTCTATCTCCAAGCATTACAGAGGAAAGGGGAAAAGGGCAAAAGGCAGAAAGAAGACTCCAGCCAATTCTTTCTCCTTTCAAAAGCTTTCCATGAAGGCCCCCACCAAATGACATCTACTGATACATTGTTGGCCACAACTGGATCATGTGACTATGCCTAGTTTCAAAAATGTTTAAGAAGATGAGCATTTGAGCTGAGTACAATGCCAACCTGAAAAAATGTGTCTTAGTAAAAGAAAATGGGGCAAATGATACCAACAATTAGAATTTGTCTTCCCTTCTTCACTAAGGAAAGGTTTATTTTGTTTATAAGTTTGTTAACTTCTTCTTTGTTATAGAAGTTTTTAATACTCCTATACATATAGTGCTTAGCACACTTTTTCAGATCTAAAGTCAAATATTTTACCCAGGACTCCCTAACATATTCCTTTTTCCATTTCTCTATGTCTATAGGCAAGGGCACCCATATATCTAAAATAAAACAGCTCAACAATAATCTTGATTTCAAATGGGATGTAGGAATACATCCACCGAGGTGAAATGAAGAAAGGACTTATGATGTTTTTTCTACTTGGATAAATACAAAGGTAGGCAAAATAGGTTTATAGTTGTTCCCATGAGAAATGCAGTAATCAACTAAAGAATAATAATGAAGGAAAACTGTGTGTTGCATGCATACTCACAACTCTATAGTAAGCCTGAAAAAAAAAAAAAAAAAGAGAGAGAAGGATTCAAACCATGGCCAATCACATGGTAGGGTCAACTTCAGAAGTATTATTGATCAGCTTCTCATCAGGAAGCTAAGTCGTTCCTCTGTGAGTGACAGAATGTACAAGTTCCCATTCCAATTACACACAGGCAACTTCATACACAACTATGCTTGTTATAGGTGGGGATTTACCTTAGCAAACTTCTCAACCAATTTAGAATCAAACATAGATAGCTTAGAAGCAGCATGATTTGCCCTTGCTTAAAACTGAAAGTTGGGCTTACTATATGTAATATGTTTCTAGGTCACCGTTAGACTGTATATAAAATCATAACTTTAGATAGATATTCTTCTCTATATAGTACACTGGCTTTTCAATATTGTTTTTGTGAAATGTGGGAAATTTCAAGACTTACTGACATTAACACACCAGCATATCCTCATCAATATGTTGAAGATATTTTATAGAAAAGTCTCATATATATATATATATATATATATATATATATATATATATATATATGTATATATCCTCCGCTGCCTTGCGGCATACCTCTTCAGGGGAAAGGCTAAGGGAGTAAACCCCGACAGAAAATCCGGAGCCAGAGTCCCTAAGGCGGTTTAACGTTGTAGTCAACACCGGCAACTCCTGCGGCGCACCTGAAGCCAAGCTGTATTGACTCCGTCTTTCCCTTGGACCCTTCAGCTGCGAAGAGAGGGGGGGTCTGCTGCATGGGCAACAGCAGACCCTCCATATCACCCTGCCCAGGCTCTGTAGCTTCAGCTTCACTGGAGAGGACACTCCAGCGTCATCACAAGATGTCGATACAACACGGGAGGAGACAGATACCGTGTCACTCCCGAGTTGGACTGCACAGCCATTCTTGGCGGTGCAGATAGACTCTTAAGAAGCTACACCATCGTCTCTCGAGACGGACGGCTGCCGACTGCGACTGATATATATATATAACATATTAAGGAAGATGGCTGAGGAAGGTCATTGAAGTCATTCAGAACTGAGTTTAATTTACACTTGGCTACTTCAATCAGTGAAAACTTTTGATATATCAGTTTCCTAATTTTTAGAATGACATAAAACTACTTGCCTCATAGGATTTTTTGAAACTCAAATAAAATAATAAACATAAGTGTTTGAAGCACTGAGTTTATTACATGCTCAATAAATAGTCACCAGTACTAATAAACTAAACTGCAAGGGAATAAAAATTGCTGTCTTCCAGGATTTATCTACATTTAGAAGAAACTGGATTTTTGGAAATGATATTAAATATTATTCCCACATTATTCTCTTAAATTATAGATTAATGCTTTTGAAAGTTATTATGAATAAAGTCAGATGAGCAATTGAAAAGTGTGTATTATTAGTAGATCCTTTTATCAAAGCAACACTAATCTCATTAAAGGGTACAAGCAGTCCAGGAAAAAATAAAGGTAGTCGGGAAATAAAGGCAAAATATGGTTACCAATAAGTGTTATCAAAGGGAACATATAAATATGAAAGAACAGTAAGTAATGGGGAAAATGTTTTTCTTATGATGGGAACTATATTTAGGACAAAACTATGTAAACCTGAGAAATCTATGAGTAAAGCATGCTTAGGTGTCTTACCATTGTGCATATCAAGAAGAGAGTCATGTGTGTGAACAGTGAAAAGCTTCAACAGAGCATTTTATGCTATAAACCAAACAACTACAATATGCTTTCAGCCATTCACTTATATTTGTTATTATAGGACTAGAATACTATGAAATACCTAACACAAGACCACATAATAGATGCTGGTAATTCGTAGCAAGAAACATACTTGCTCAAATAAAACATTCCTTATTACATCTCAGATGAAAGTCTCTTTCAATTTTACAGCATTATTTCTAGCTTATTCAATATTTAAACAGCATCAACTTTCATCTTGAACTGCAAATGCTCAAGCATATTGTCTGAACCTAATGGTTTCATGATTTTGTGGAATAAATATTGGGAAAATGTAAGTACTCATTGTATATTCCTCTATTGTCTCTTTCCAGACAGCCATAAGTTAAATATAAAGGAAAACTAAGTAGGACTTCCGGCCAAGATGGAGGCTTAGACGGACACGCTAGGTCTCCCTCTACAACTACAGTGGAATACAACTACTTCAAAACAAAGGATAACTAGAAATTCCAGAAAATAAAGCTACACGGAAGCCCAACATATGAAGTTATAAACCAGCGGTGCCATTTGGGCAGGTAAGAGTTAAAGAAGGCAAAGCTGTTTGCGGAGCGGCGGGGCGGGGCGGGGCGTCGAAAAATCCTGGAGGCAATCAAGCCGCTGGCGTGCGCGACTCCAATCAAGCCCCTGGCGTGCCCGACTCCGGCGCTGGGGAGCAGCCGCAGCATCGCCTTGAACAGTGAGGCCCAGGGGGGCGGGAGGACGGATCCCGGTCTCCTAGCTGAATAACTGTGTGAATCCATCTTGGACCCCCGCCCCCACAGAAAGCACCACAGGGCTGCGAAATAGGTCGCGGACGAGCAGGCGTAGGCAGGCACTGCCCCCTGCCCCCGACAGCCGGCCCAGGAAAACAAAACGCATCTGTCAAAATGTGGCAGACAAATATAGAGATCCCGGTGACACAACTCACCAGACAGCAGATAGAGAACTTGACAGATGAACAGATAAGAAACCTGTCAGAGGCTCAGTTCTGGGCCATTGTTATCAGGTGGCTTACAGAATTCACAAAAGAGCAGGAAAAAGATATGAAAGAAGCGAAAAACTTTCATAACGAAAGGAACAAAACCACATACGAGACAGATGGTGAGGAATCCAGAGTCCATTTCAACAAACTGGAATATGGAGAAGGAACAAGCAGTCAACCAATGCAGCGAGAGGAAATGGCAAGCAACAATGAGAGGATCAGAAACCTCTGGGACAGCTATAAAAGGCCCAACATAAGAATCATTGGTTTGCCAGAGAATGAGGAAGATGAACTAGAACTTGAAAAATTGAGTGAAAATATAATAAAGGAGAACTTCCCAGACTTGGGGAAGGGAATAGACTTGCAGGTCCAGGAAGCAAGGAGAGTTCCCAAGAGACTGGACCCAGGGAGAACCACTCCAAGACACATTATAATCAAAATGTCAAAAATTAAAGATAAAGAGAGAATCTTAAAAGCAGCAAGAGAGAAGAAAAGAATTATGTACAAAGGGGTCCCAATTAGACTATCAGCTGACTTCTCAAGGGAGACCCTACAGACAAGAAGGGACTGGCAAGAAATATTCAAAGTAATGAAAATCCAAAACCTACAACCACGAATACTCTATCCAGCGAAATTGTCATTCAGAATAGAAGGACAGAGAAAGTGTTTCCAGGACAAAATAAAACTGAAAGAGTTCATTAGATCCAAACCACTGTTATATGAGAAGTTAAAGGGACTGGTTTAAAAAACAGAAGCTAGGGAGATGAAACAAAGGCAAACGAAACAGGCAACGAGAGTGGAAAAGGAACTGTGGGTAAGGGAAACAGTGGGGGGAGGCCAACAGGGAGGGGGAGTGGGGAGAGGGAGGGAGATGATATAGGAATTGGGGATCATGGTAGGAGGGAATGGAATAGACGGAGAGAGGTTGGGAGGAACTGTAAGCACAACTAATGGACATAATCTAAAAGGGGGGGACAACTGGAGGGAGGGGGCCACCGGGTGGAGGGGAGCAGAGGGAAGGGAAAGTGGCACAAATGTAATATTTTAATCAATAAAACACATTAAATCTGTAAAAAAATAAATAAATAAATAAAGGAAAACTAAGTAAATTACTCTTTAAGTTAGAATGAATGATCACCACAATGTGCTCTATTTCTAATATAAATAGGCATGTAAATATATATTTATTGTACCTTCTATGACAAAGAGGCATAAGAACTTGTCACTGACATCTAGAAGCTTATGCTCTAGTGAGTGAATGAACCTGAATTTTACCTTATTATTGAAATATGTACTATAATGAAAGGGTAAAACATGCAGTATTAGAATGGAGGAAAGAAAAAATTCCTTAGCTATTCACAGGATTAGACAGGTAAAACAGGTTGAAAAGTTCCAGATTACTGGGAGAATAAGAGATCGAGTAAGAAGGAAATTAATTTAGAAGACAGCGGGTGTCTTTTTGGAGTGGGAAAGGTGGAAGAAAATCTCCAGGGTTATGGCTGCGCAAGACCCTAAGTATGGAGGAGACCCTTGTAGACAAAGAAGAGGTCTGTGACAGAGTGAAGAGTGTGGTTATGTATAATTAGACTTTCAGGCAGGTGGGCTACTGAACTATATATTCACAGGACTTTGACATGAACCTCAGGAAATTTTATAGCTACAGATGAGAAATACTTTTATCCAAGACAATAACAATTTTTGTTCAGAATGTTGAGAAGAAAAACTATAAAAGTTATTTCATAAAATAACCACCTAAAATATATGGGGAGACATGATTGTTTCCTTTGTGGGTAAACACATTTTAACCTCTACATATTTTTTTAAAAATTGGATTTAATTCATATATAATTTGTTTTATTGGATATTTTTAATCTATTCAAATTCCATTTTTAATAATTTCATTTTCAAATTATATATTATTAGATTAGAAAAATAGAATTATACTTGTTTACTGATTTTATATCCTGAAACTTTGGTAAATTCACTTAAGACTAGTAGAATTTTTATGTAGATCCCATTGAGATTTCTTTATTTACAACTATGTCACATATGAATAAATACAGTTTTACTCTAGTTCAATGGGTTTTCCCAATTATATCCATCACTCTAGAGAGTTCCATTTTGCAACCTTCTGGTGAACCCCATCTCCCCTGAGGCACTGGTTGTTCACATTTGTATTACCACATCTTTGGTCATTTTTTTAGAATTTATATAAATAAAACAGTGTGTCCTCTTTTGATCCTGTTGTCTTTTGCTTAACATTAACTTTTTGGGATTCTTATATGTTGTTTCATATGTCAGAAATTAATTTCTTTTGTACTGCTGAGCAGTATTCCACTACAATTTGTTCATCCATTTTCCTATTGATGGAGATTTGAGCTGTTTCCAAATAAGAGCTATCATAAATAAAGTTATTATAAACATTGCTTATAAATCTTACTGAGGACATATATTTTTTTTAACTGAGGATACATATGTATTTTTAATTATCCTGGGTAAATACTTAAGGATAGAATTGCTTGGTCCTGTGGTTGATATATATTTTATTCATGAAAGATTGCAAACTGTCCTCCAAAACAGTTACATATTCTATACTTCCTGTCAGCAATGTATGGGCATTCCAGTTGCTCTACACCCTAAGTACTTTACTGTCAGTAAATGTGTGGCGGGCACATTTATTCTATTTCCATTTAGTGTAATTACTGATATGGTTATTTTTAGGTCTATCATTTTATTTTATTTTTTTCTATTTATTTGTTCTGTGTTTCTGTTTCTCCTTTCCTGTTACCTTTTGGATGACTCAAATATTTTGTAGTTTTCTTCTTTCATCATTTCTACATTTTATCTATAATCTCTTGTATGTGTTTTTTTTTTTTTGTTTTTTTTTAATGTGCTGTTCTGGAAAGCACAATATGTATCTTTAATTTATCAAAATATACCTTTAATTATCATTAGAATACATATAAACAACAGTATGCTTCCATTTATCCTGTTTCATCCTTCTGTACCCTAGAAGTCTCATATTTTACTTCTGCCTATGCAATAAACACAGCTCACTGTATCCCAGGCAAGGGCACGTCCTTCTCTTGTAAGGCTGTTGTCAGTGTCAGAGGGCAAATCAATCTAATTTGGAGTTGGACTACTCTTGACTTCAGAGAACTTCCTTAACCTCTCCCAAGCCTCACTTGCGCTGGCCAAAACTGAGGATTATTGCTACTGATTCCAGAGCAATGGTTCAACAAATAAGTCATATGATAATAGCAAATATTATTAAAATCTTAGCTTTTGTCAAGCAATGTAACTTATATGTAACTTACTCATGTTAATTAATTTAATCCTCTCTATTATATATTGAAAGTGAAAATAATGCACCTAGTACATTGCCACATTTTTAAAACACCAACATTGTTATCAGTTATAATTGCAATACCCAACATTTGAAAGTTTACTTAAATAAGTTAGAAACCGCATCACATTCTTAACTAGTTAAATGACATGAATCTCCAGCAAACATACAATCTCTTGTGCATACACACACATATGCATGCACACACACAAATGCACATAAACTGGTATAGCACATTCAAATGTCTAACAAAATATCTCATTTAATACTAACAGCTCTGCAAAATAGAAAAGCTGAGTTTATATAATTATTTTTAAATGAATAAATGGAGGCACGTCATAGTCAGTAATTTACTAAAAACCTCATGAGAAATCCATGGCAGATATCAGACATGCAAACAGACGTCTCTGCTGAGAGTTCTCCTTTCTCTTAATTGCACCCAGCAGCTTTCCCTCCATGAAGAAAATGACTTTTCTTCAGAATTTTGTATAACATTTTTCAAAACTTCCCTAAAAATATCACTTGCCTAGAGTATCTGACAGTGATTGGAGCCACCTAAAATTCATCCTCTTCAGATTATTTTTCTCACTTCACATTAGAATGGAAATTAGGGTTTAATATATAACTGGTTTTATATATAACTTCCCACAAACAATGCAGTAATAAATTATTGTACAGGCATAACAAGCAATGCGGGGTTCTAAGTAATTATAAATAGTAATGACTCTTCACTGTTAGCATTTTAATAATAATTTATAAAAACATAATGAAGTTCTAATCAATCAAAAGTACACTGTCAAAAGAGATTTATTTTGGTAAGGACTTCAGCAAAAGTAGAAGTTATTGTTTCAAAATTCATGAAAGCATACCCCAAATGATTTTATTTTTAATTTATAAAAATATCATGTGAATGTATCCAGAGTTTTTGGCACATTCTTCTTGTGAAGAACAGAAAAAGAAACATCTGGAATTCAAAACAGTTAAAAGCATTATCTTAATATATATGAACTGCTTAGTTTTTGTCAAGTATTTTTTAATGATTGTCTATTTAATAATTAGTTACTTGTAAAACGAAGCTACTGAATTTTTGATAATCATATGTCTTGAATTGAGAGTATGCTATTCATTATAATTTAAAATGCTTCGTCTATGTTGAGTTTTAAAACAAGTAGAGAAACAGATGTCAGACATCTAATGTTGCTATTCTCAATCAGAGATGATTTTTAGTTTAACTGTTCCTCCTCTCTGACTGCAATAAATTTGCTTTCACATGCATTTCTGGTCACAAGAACTGCAACCCCCTAAAAAATGTGAAGCAAGCTGAGACTTGCAAATACCCCAGACGTTGTTATACAAAGAAAGCCTCTGTCTCGCTTAAAAGAAAGAATTTAGGTGTTAATTATGAGAGTGTTTGAGAGTTCTCCAAATTCTAAGAAAATACTATTCCTAGAACTTTTCCCGAAGCCATCAAATAAATACAATGTGGTGCTCTACTAAACAGGTTGAAAAACCTGGGAGACTCAGACTATATTTTTGGCTTTATTTCCATATTTCATATATAGATTTCATGAATGAAAAGGAAGGGATAGTCTTTATTTTCTGCAAATACCCTTGATATCTATGTTAACTTAACTTAGGTAAAGAACGAGGGTCCAGTAAATATGAGAAATGTTAGGTAATGTAGTGGATGTGGCTGAATGTGCAATGTAGTTCATTAAATACTTTATGAAAATTACAGATTTGCCACAACTGTTCTCCTACCCACAGACTGAAGAAATGGGATATTAACATGTAGATACTGTTTCCTTAATTCTTTCAAGATTTTCTTTTCTCATCAAAAGTACATTTACTCATTCCTGGTTAGCACCTAAAGTACTGTACTTTTAACTATAAAAAATCATACCATACCACATGCTGACAGTGACTGTTAAGAATTGTGTTTCAAGAGAGGTAAAGACATGCTTTTGAATTTAAAATTGTTTAATATTTGCCAAGTTGTTCTACCCTTTTCTTGTATAACCTCTTGCTGAAAGTCACATGTGCCTTGCTATTTTCAGAGTAAATTTGTAACAATGGGGTAATCTAATTCTTAGTTATTTGGTTATAGCCATCCCTGCTAGGCCAATTAAAGAGCAGCCTAGAATCAGGTTGAAGCACTTGAGAGGCACAGTTTATTTATAATGTGATATTTATGGGAAATTCAGTAGTAAACCTCAGTTTAATGAAGGACCAAAGTTGCTGTCTCTGCAATCCACAGTATATGTTGCACATAAAGGCTGCTTCATCAATCATCCCTGAGCACAAGAGAAAGACCCAAGTTTTCAATACCAATTTTTTTAGCCATTCGATAATATAATAGTCACAAATAGTATACTAAAGAGGTCAGTTCAGCTCATTTGCATCCAAATTTGGATAGGGAATTAAATATTAAACTGGAGTGTCTTATAAGAAGCCATATATATTTGTTCCCAGTTGTCTCATCGAAATTTTATCTAATCTTTAGCTAGGATTCTACCCCACAGTAAAACAAAGGAACACATTAGAATGAACGCAAGCAAGGAGAAAACGCAGAGTAATGGAGAAATACCAGTAGGAATGAGGATGTGTGTGATGGACTTGCTTCACTGCAAACAGTAATAGCAACTTCCCCAATCTCAGGGGGGGTAGTTTTCTCTCAAGATGGAAGCTTAGCCATATCTTTAATTCTGCAGACACTAGTTAATCTATAAATATAGTTCAAGAGATTAATACACACTTTTAACTTTAGGAGCAAATTAGCCTACAGGTAATGAAATAATTCCATTTACTCAATTGACAAATACAGTCAATCCATATGAGTTCAGTATAACTACTGCCAATGAGATGTTTTTAAAAAGACATTTTAACACTTTATGTTTGATTATTAACATGGTATTTTTGATGAACTATAGATATAGCATGATAAAATTATTATTAAAATTAACTGAAAATAAACTATTTCTCAACCACTAGATTACATTTCTAACTCAGACTTCACAAGAAATCTGTGAGATTGCTAGCAGTAACCCCCTTTAAAACTGATGACATGGAGAGCCTTATAAGTTAATTTACTAAACTAATATAGCTAATATTAGGTAGATTAGTTCTTCTTACATGCACATGAAGTGTTACATATGTATGTATATTTATACAAATATGGCAAACAGTAAAGATATAGTGAAGAAACATAATTTTCTGAAATATTGATGTTCTCAGTTTACATAATTAAAAAAAAAGATTATAATGTAGAGGCTGGTAATGAAGGCAATTCCTAAGTATGTTATATTGGGGAGGGTGCCTTCTACATTGAAATCCTCATGGAGTAAAAAAAAAAAAAAATTAAAAACTAAGATTCAAGAGCCCCATTCCACGTACACTGAATCAAAATAGCCAAAGGGCAAGTTCAATTTTTTTTAGGGTTCAGGTGATCTTGATGTTCAGTCTAGTTGGTGAATCACTTCACCATAAAGTTTCAAAAGTCTACTAGTTTCCCTAATTCTTATATTATGTGAGACTACTATATTAATCTCCAAACATAGGTAAAATTAAGAATAGAAAAAAATTCTATTTGCAAGTTATTTTGAGGAAGAGTAATGTGCAACAGTTATAAATGTATACAATCATTTAACATTACCATAAAAAGTCAAAATTCAGGGAGAACACATATGTATATATATTCTGTCCAGAAGGCATCCAGCCCTGTAATAGGAAAAAGAGACTTTTTTTAAAAGACAATACAAGATACAAGAAACATTGTACAAAGGACAATGACACTTCAGTTCCCTTCAAAGTAGGCACCTTGGGACCTCACACAGTTCTCCCAGTCACCATCAGTTGCCCCATAGGATTTTTCCAAATCTTATCAACAGTTTAAAATCTCTCCCTTTTCAAAGTTGTAGGACACCAAATCTGGGCTGTAGGGGGACTAAGTTACCTGAGAGATTTGATGTTTCCTCAAGAAACTATTCAAAAGATGTGACATATGAGTGGTTGCATTGTCATGATGAAGCTGCGAATCACCAGTTGCCCATAGCAGGAGGCTTCTGAATCACCCAAATAGTTTCTGTGGAGGACTGTCCAAGCTTAACACAAAAGTTGATTCATTGCTCTATTCACTCAGTCATTTTGAATATGATGGCCACACAGTACACATGCTCACTCAACAGAATCTACCACCCCCACTGACTAGTGCAGTAAAGTGGTCATTATTCACACATGCACATTGCAGTCCACTCTCCTTGGCTTCCAGGTTACATCAATGTCGCTCAAATTGTTCTCATTATATTACCTATGGCTGGACTTCTTCTGGACAGACTATATATACATAGCCACTTACATGTTACTCTTTTTTTGTCTTTGAATTACACAGAGATAAAGCCTCTGACTGCTGTTCAGCCATATGTGATATTATACAATTATATAAAATTTCTCTGTCTCATTTTTTTACCTATCAAAGAGAACTCATACTATATATATCACTATTTCATTGTGATGTCTGAGAAGAAATTTTTGTGAATGTGCTTGGTAAAATTGAAATGCCCATGCAACAATAAAAAGTTATGACTGTAGACTTCTGATAGAGATGGAGGTGTAGGTAGACACATTTCACCTTCTTGTGTAACCATAGAAATAATTACAACTTGACCTCAAACTAATAACACCCAGAACCAACAGAAAATTGAGCTTTGTGGAAGTCCAACAACCAAGGATTTAAAAAAGCCACATTCATCCAGACAGATAGGAGGGGCAGAGTCGTGAACATGGGCAGAGGGGAAGTGTGGCACAGAAAGGTGGTGGTGGCAGTGGCAGCGGCCTACCAGATGGGATAGATACCTTAAGAGGAAATGATCTCAGCCCCAGGCCAGACTGCACAGCCCAGGGTTCTAGCACTAGGAATATAGATACCCTATTACGTCTGGCTGCAAAATCCATGGGGGCTGGGAAGCAGAAGAAACTGCCAGATTCTGACACTTAAAGGGCCATCACAGTCTTAGAACATATGTAAACCCACACACACCCAGGATTCCCCATCAGGGCAGCAGCTGGAAGGATGTCAGTTTCACATAGGAAGGGGGTGAAGTGACTGGAAATGGGGTGAGCACCAGTCAAATCACCAGAAGCCAGGTGGTAGCATTGTTCCCTCTCTAAGTGCTCATCACACAGCCACAAAGCAGAGAAGTGGGCTGCCCCATACTGCCAGGTACCTAAGGTGACACACCACATAATTTACAGGTGCCTTTTCTACATGGGCCACACAACTAAGGCAGGGTGTAAAAGCAGCTCTACCTAATATACAGAAGCAAACACAGGGAGACTGCTAAATTGAGGAGACAAAGAAATATGGCCCAAGTCAAAGGACAGAAGAAACACCCAGAAAAAGAACTAAGCAAAATGGAGATAGCCAGCTCACCCAATGTAGAGTTCAAAACACTGGTTATCAGAATGCTCAAGAACTTCTTGAGTATGGCAAAATAAAAGAGGAAGAAATGAAGGTTAAGCTAAGTGAGATAAAGAAAAAGCCACAGGAAACCAATAAAGAAGGGAAGGAAGCTGGGATTCAAACCAACAATTTGGAACATAAGGAAGAGATAAACATCCAGTCAGAACAAAAGGAAGAAACAAGAATTAAAGAAACAACAATAAAAAATGAGAGGCTTAGGAACCTCTGGGACATCTCCAAAAATGCCAACATCCAAATCATAGGGATTCCAGAAGGAGAGAGGAAGAGAAAGAATTTGAAAACTTACTTGAAAAAACAAGGAAAGAAGACTTCCCTAATTTGGTGAAGGAAATAGACATACAATTCCAGGAAGCACTGAGAGTTCCAAATAAGTTAGACCCAAAGAGGACCACACCAAGACACATCATAATTAAAAAGCCAAAGGTTAAAGATAAAGAGAGAATCTTAAAAGAGGCAAGAGAAGGGAGTTACCTACAAAGAAGTTCCCATAAGACTATCAAAAAATTTTTCAAAAGAAACTTTTCAGGCAAGAAGGGACTGGCAAGAAGTATTCAAAGAGATGAAAAGCACGGACCTACAACCAAGATTATTCTATCCAGCAAATCTATCATTTAGAATGGAAAAGCAGATAAAGTGCTTCCCAGACAAGGTAAAGCTAAAGGAGTTCATCACCACCAAGCCATTATTACATGAATTGATAAAGGGACTTATTTAAGAAAAAGAAGATAAACACCATGAGCATTAAAAAGGCAACAACTTCACAACTATCAACAACTCAATAAAAAAATAAAAACAAACAAACAAACTACAGAAACAACTAGAACAGGAACAGAACCAGAGATATGGAGATCATTTGTAGGGTTATCACCTGGCAGGGGGAGTGGGAGAATGGGGAAATGGAGCAGGGATTAAGAAGCATAATTTGTAGCAACAAAATAGACAAGGGGATGTTAATAATATAGGAAATGGAGAAGCAAAAGAACTCGTATGCATGACCCATGGACATGAACTAAGGGGGCAAGATTATTGGAGCAAAGGGGGGCAATAGGCCAAGTGAGGCAAAGGGGGAAAAATTGGGACAACCGTAATAGCATAATCAATAAAATACACTTGATTCATAAGAAAACAATGAAACTTTCAGGATATATCCTTATATGCCTTAATCATTTCCTTCTCTTCTGATAACAATGATAGTTTGTTTTCTAAATAAATACCTATAAAAATTAAAAAAATACTGAAGAGATGATGAATGCTATCTCATTAGTGACCTATCTGCTTAAGTCTTGTCTTACTTCCCTTTGCTTTGAACAGCAAGTCATTTGCAACACTTTTTATATTTAAACATATCTTAAATATGTGGTAAAACTCACGTTTCCATTAAAATAGTTAAAGCTCTGAGGCTTCCATGGTATCTATCAATTTCCAAATCATTTGTAATATGTTAATTGTCATATTGTAATATTAGAATTTATAGAAAACATAATAAAAAGGAAGAAAAAGCCAATTTGAATTTACAAAGTTAACTAAAGCAGAGCACTGCTAGAACAAGTCTTAATATAAACTACCGCATACTTTATGATGCAAATAGAGTAGTCTTTCTTAAAGAAAGAAAATGTCAGTTATCTCTAGAGATATATTTCAAAGTACAAAGACTGGATATCCACTGAAGAAAATGTAATGTTCTCTATGTGTTAAAAAGAAAGAAAGGACATATAAATTATGGAAAACAGATATAAACAATTCAGTATGAATGATACAAAGCCAAGCAATTATCTTTTGTTGTACAAGATTTTTTTAATGATTTGTCAAAAAATATATATATTCTCAGTAGAAAGGCAAAGCCTTGTCATTTTCATGACATTCCCATTGATAATGGAGTTTATGAGGCTTTATGGGGAGATTGTTTTCCTTGCTTTCTCATATTTCTGCATATCTATGAGGAGAGGCACTGATATTGTTTCAGAATCGTTTCAAGATGTTTGTATAGTGAACAGCTTAGGAAAGAAGAAATAGTTCATCCCTCTGACCAAAGGACAGGTGTGCTTACAACCTTTGAAGTTATATAGAGTCTCCCTTAGGAGCAAAAAGCAAGCACACATTGTCTAGTAGAAGCACAGAATTCCTCTTCTATCAAGTAATCCATCAAATGTGCAGGTGTTCCCCAACTCTCTTCATATTGTTCTGTGGAAACTGGGGTCCAAGAAAACTGACACAAGAAAAATTATGCTGCCCTTGCTACTAGTACTGCACTAAGAAAATGTCCTTTGTTTCTGACCCAGGATTTTCATGCCTCCTGCCATGAAACTGCGGCATGCTAATTTGATAGTTTAGTAGGGTAAAAGCTCAAAAACTTCCCAGTTCTTGATACATTTTACAGACAGGAAACTTGATGCCTTAAGCACAGATTTGAAAAGAAATTTGAAGCTCACATTTCTGAAGTAAGAATTTCAAAGTATAAGTCAGGCTTTGCCAATTATTAGCTGTATGGTCTTGGAAATGCCATATAATTTCTCCAGGACTCAGTTACATAATGTAAAAGAGGGGTAATAATGGTTATCCCACCTCTTAAGATGGTTGTGATGAGATAAATGAGTATATGTAAAGTACTTAAAATAGTGTCTCATGTTTACTAGATGTTTAATAATGGCTATTTTTATTTATTATTTTTATAAAATTGGGGGAATAGGAATGTAAAAAGAAAATATTCATAAATACACCATTAATTTTATATGTTGTTTTCTTTTTTGGTACATTTTTGTGTTTTGTTTTTATATTTACTTTTACAATATACTAAAATATACTAAATATTTAGAACCACTTTTAAAATAAAATATTTAAAAAATTGATTACTTAGGTTTTACATAGGCTTATTTGGTTTCAAGGAATCCTGGTTTCTACCTCTTATAAATGGAACAAAGATTTTACACAGTAAGTAAGATCATCAGGATGGTTCCAAAGAAATAAAAATTTTGATAAAGACTCCATGTGTACCTGGTTTATTGAGAAATCTCAGCTATTTGGGGTATAAACACAAAGCAATGACTTAAATTGCTTTTAATTATGATATAACAAATCTTCCTCCTATTCTTTGGGAACAATTTACCAGACTTTATAAGTTTTTACCCATTTCCAATAAATAAAATTGCTCAATCACATAGCTGGTTGAAAGTCTTCACTATCCACCCTTCATAGTAATTTATTGAATAGACTTGTAGTAGGTGGAGTTGAGCTGCACTACACTTTCTTTAGGGACAAATTTCTTCTGTGGTAAAAGCAGGGGAGGGGAGATGATAAAGAGGTATATATAATAGATAAATTGGTTGTCTGTAGATATGGGTTGTGATCCTGTTCTCCAATTTAGTCTAGTTTCCCTTCATACTAATGGGTTCCCATAGGTTGTAGGAATGGTGTTCTTGGGGTAACCTTAAGCTTTATCCTTGCTTTTACTGAGGCTGATGAACTCTTTTAAAAATAATTAGACAAATTTCCCTTTATTTATTTTTTTATTTTTTCATTAGTTGAGGTCTCCAGTTTATTTTTCTGCAGAGTGGTGGTGAGGTTTGACAATTTCTGCATTTTAATCTTTGTACTTGAGATGTTAATTCCCCTATTTAAGGCAACATCTAAGAGCAGTTCTTCAAGGACAGCTCCCAGCCTCCCATCCCATCTTGCTCAGAGCACTTCTGACCAGAAAGATACCCTTTCCCCTTAACTACTGTTCTCCCCACAAGGGGAATTTAATTTTCTTACTTTCCCAGTCTTTTTATAGACTCATATTGATTATGTGGGGTACTATGAAATGATGGTGAATAGTGTTTGGGCATCTTCTTCTGCAAGTGTTTGAGGCCTCAAGGGCAGCAATTTATAGCATGTGGGTAGTTAAATGCTTTTTGGTTTTAGCTTTCTTCTTCACCTACCATTCTTGAACAGCAGAAAGTCTGACTATACATTCTCTTACCATTGCACCATATTAATAATATATTAAATGGTATTTAAAAAATTAGATTACTTAATAAATGGTATTGTCAGAATATAGAGGTAGCCAGGAAGAAAACCTAGTCAGACAACAACAGGATTCGTTAATAAACCTGGTCAGAACGACAACAAGATGCAAACAATCTACTGAACATGCTAATATGACAAACTCACCCTCACTGAAATGTGCAGCTGGCAAGTTTAAAAAGCAGGCCTACAGATGTCTGGATGGGACTCCGACAGGCCGCGTGGAGGCCCGGGAGTCCCCATGCCCTTGCTCCCCATTCCCCTTGGTTCTATGGGCCCTTGAGTAGGGTCAGGGAATTGCCTTTCTCCCTCCACCCTCTTCCCCGATTTTCCTCAATAAACCCATTGCCTGCCCCCACAGTGGTTTCCAGGTAGCTTCTCAGAGCAAGTCTGCTCTGACAGGTAGGATGTTTGGGCCTATTTGTAGAAAAATACAAATCCACAAAATGTTATACTGCAAAAGGATTTCCTAATATTGTTAACTTTCAAAACGTTTTGCATAATCAATGACCTGTTTCTGTGCTGCCCTTCCCTACTTAGTCCCAACACACATCACTAGACAGGGTGGTACATAACCAACCTATTGTTTTTTCTTGTTTTCTTACTGTCATTTTATATATTTTTAACAGCAAGAATAGCACGTTTATTATATCCAAAGAGCTATGATATGCATTTTATATCTAGAACTTATTTAGTCTCTATGCCAACCCTATATATTTTTTCCACTTTTTCTCTAGCTTTATTGAGATAAATTGGTATATAGGATTATTTAAATTTAAGACATACGTGGTGACCTGATATACATATATTGTGAAATGATTACTACAATAAGAGTAGTTAACACATTTCCCACTTCAAATAGTTAGTAATTTGTGTTGTTGATGATTTTTGTTATTTTATATCCACCACTCTTTAAGAGCTATAAAATTATTTTTGGTAAAATAAATTAAATAGGAAAAAAATCTCACTGAGTGCTTCAGATTATAACAGCAGCTTTGACCATGACACATAAATTTCAAGCACACAATACCTTTGTTTGGAATTACTGCATCATATTCAAAACAGTTTTGAATTTGTAAATTTTCAGTACATTTATTTCCCCATTACTAAAAAATTGGAATACACACCCACTTCTTCACACCCACTACTGACAAACACAAAATTTCAACAAAAATGATCTAAACACTTTAGGGCTAACATAAATTGAATAAATAATTATTTTGCATTAAATAAAAATATTTTCATCACAATGTTTCTAACTGTCTGTTCTTCAGTACCTAAAGCATGAATAAATCCTGAGGTAAAAGAAAAGAATCCATGTCTTATAGTTTAGAATCATAGAAGGTGATAAGAAGGTGGTCACAATGAAATTAGACTATGAATCTATACTGGGCAGTCTATCTTCCAGACTTATTGAAAACAAATCTAATTCTCAGCAAGAACTTCTAATCATAAAAAGACACAATTCATTTTTTTTCTTTTGTCTGAATGCTATTTCTCCATAGGTGTTCAGCCACAAAAATCTATGAACCTTTGCTTCCAATACAGCCATAGCCTCTTCAAGCTGTGTTTGAAACCGTCCACTGCATCATCCTCACATTAGGGAGTACATCATTATATTTTTATTCCCAATTGATGCAAAGTGGCCCCGTAGTAACAGGAGGCCACAAGGGGAGTTTCCAGAGTAATTTCTTTCTCTTTCATGCTGTCACTCTGTAAGTGTATCAGGCAAATTTTTGCCTTTCTGATTGGTGAAGAGATGGGTGAAAAATCAAATTTATTAACTCCTTAGGAGGATGTAAAATGTAGGTTAAATTCTCAAACTATTATTGACTTGAGAAACTTATCCACAAACCTCAATGGGAAAAATGTGATGAATAAGTGTCTGCGAAACATGAAATGATTTCTAAGTCATCTGGTATCCCTGGCCAATAAAATATGTCTTTTTGATACACATTGCCCATACTTCTAAAAGCTATATAATGCAACTGTCAACTACATGTCATTAGACAAAATTTTGAAAGCCAAAAGTATAGTATTTCATGAGACCAAAAAGAAAAAGTAATTTAAAAGTCAACGACTCCCACCCTGAAAAACGTCTTGACCTCAGTTTTTAAAGAAATAAAAGGAATAGCTTAAAATTATTCCCAATGTCCCCATTAAATTTTATTGCCCTTTTTTTGTTTCTTAATATTTAAAAAAATTTTCTCTGTGAATTATAAAAGAATATTAGTGTAACTTGAAGGAACTAACATTCTTTACTTCAGAGATTGCTAAAAGCTTTTCAAAAATAAGGAAACAAAGAATGCTTCTCATAGAAGCCCCAAGAGGGAAGCTTCCAGAAGGACAAGGCTGATCTTTCCTGTGTATTTCCTTTTGAGTGATCAAAGCCTGAACTAATTGGCCTATAAGGACAAAGCCTGATCTACCTTAGGACCCCCATAGAGCCTGCCTTATGGAGGGGGGAGTAAATAGATTAAAGAGAAGCTGAGATCACTTGGGAATAGAGAGTGACTGTCTAAAAGGAGCACCTTTACATTTAAAATAATGAGGTACCTGGCAATACACACTTAGATTTGTGCATGCTTTGAAGTAGAAATGTTAAAGCAAATAAAATGGAATCACAAAGCATTACAGAAAAATAACTGTATGAGAGAAAATTTCATAAAACTTCCAGCAATTAAATAATTTGAAGTAGGTAAAGGAGACAAGGACCGAAAAAAATTTTTTTTTGTTCTAGCATTGCCATTTACTTTTTATGATATTCTCTGAGACTCCAGATGTTATTTTTGGTATTAACCTCAGGGCAATTTTTTAGTCCATGAAGTTTACTTTTCTCACGCAAACTAGGAAGGCTCAAGTACATTTTATTCTTCAGATATATTTTATGGTAAATTTTTTTGAAAAAAATATCTAATCTGATCTCATCTAGGGAACTCAGTGCAAATTTTAGCAGTAAAATAGTGTCACTGTAATTCAACTAGGACTTAATTTTCTTATTGGGAGTGTTTCTCCTGTGCTGAAAAGTGAAACTCTGCCCACCCTTAATACACACTCATTCACTTCTATACACACATGCACCCACCTTATTTACACTCGCACATTTTGGAGAGTCTGTTTACAGAAGGGTGAAGGAAACTGTGCCTTTCCTGGGCTTCACACAAACCATTCCCTGTTTTTGTTCACCTGAGATTCAAGCCTGAGTTTGGTCCTGCTTAAGTTTTTGTCTTGGCCTTATACTGGTGGACATGCCATTCCCCACACACCTCCTTGTATTTTAAGTTCCTTTCTCTTTTTTTCTCCAAACCCTTTCTGATTTCTGCTACATCAAAACTTTAAACTATTATCATAAGAGGTGGCAAAACTTGGGGGCTAAGGGCATGCAGACTTCTCAGTTATAAAAATATGGACTGAAATTCAAGACTAGAAATAATTGAATAATAACCATTAAATTACATTTCTTTAAAATTTATCAATTTTATACATGTATGGATATGAATGTATATGTGAATATATATGGATACCTACAACATTATAATTAAAAGATTAAGTATAGTGATAAATATTATTGTCCCTAAGTATCCACAGGGGATTGATTCATAATCCCCACGAATACCAAAATGCACAGATGCTCAAGTCCCTTATATAAAATGGCACAGTATTTGCATATAATGTATATTTACATATAGGCTACAGCAGGGCATGCCTACACATCATTTCATTCAGGGGATACAATGAGTGGCAAAATCAAATTTTGCTTTTTGGAAATTGCAACTTCTTTTTCCCCCGAATATCTCTGACCTTCCGTTGGTTGAATTCTTGCATGTGAAATCCATAGATATGAAGGGCTGACTGTATTAAACATCTTGCACAGACTCTAAAATATAAGTGCTGCATAAATAGCTGCTGTTATTAACACAACTAGGTACCTCCCAAATTATCGACTTTAATCTTTCTCTCAACCATTTTTAAGTGCCCAGTAGACACTTTAACTTGAATAGAACACACCATTTCCTAAACAACATTCATTTTCTTATTTTCTGGTTTCAAATACCTTGAAAGCATCTTTTCATCTTTCTCTTACCCTTCATTCTTACTACTTAATTAGTGACCAAGTCATAGAGCATTACTGAAACAAGTCCACATTTCACGTAGACGACTGTAAGTGCTTCTTGCCTGAACTTCACATTTTGGGACTCTTTGACTTTTAATCTTCAGGAGAATAGCTCAAAGATTATTACTACCTGGATTGAATGGAGGTACAGCTCAGAGAACATTATTACCTTGATTGAAAATTCTAATGACCACAATGAGTACTGAATTTGAACAGAGTGGAAGTTCATCCAAGTCTTTAAGGTCTTCATGAAATCTTTCCTCATGCTCTAAGCAGATAGAATCACTTCCTCGCTTTTCTTAATTTATTTGTATCACAACTTCAATTGTTATATAATGTGTTTATTTGTGTTAACGTTTGCTGAATTAAATTCCATTGTAAAAGGATGAATTTTAAGCACTCCTGGAAAGTAACCTGTAACATCATTCTATCAATTTTTAAAAGGTTCTTATAGTCATTTCTTCTAAGTATAACAAATCAATTATTTTACAAGATGATAATCTTAAAAGCTTTAGTAAGATTTTTTTAAAAACAAAAATGTACTCACATATATAGCTAAAATTAATAGAATTGACCAACCTATTTTTATAAGAAAAGAAAAAGAATAGCAGGAAAGTGATTAAAAGCCCAACCCTGAAAACAGATTAAAGTATATCAAAATGCTAAGAAGTAAAATCCAGATTTGTGCAGGTTTAAACAATCTTTGGTCACAGTGAGATCATAACAGAAATAATGTTCAGATTTTGTGTTCTTATTTTTTTAACTGAATGGTACAAAATCGAACCTTCCCCCTTTATCTCTGGACATCTCAAGGATTTTCTCATCATGCTTATTAAACAACAACAATAACAAACTATTTCCACTGATTCTCTACTGCACTGAGGGATACAGCAGCTTCCAACCTGAAAGATCTGACCACACCAATATTGCATGATACCATTTTCCAATCTATGTCTCGCTCTGCCACTTAAATAGCTCATCAGCTGTATACACCCCAATTGTTTCCAATGAACTTAAAAAAGAAAAGGAACTAGGCAGGAATCACAATGCCTACCTTTCTAAAGCAATCCTCTCTCTCTCAGATTTCTAGGTTATATTCTGCAAATTCTTAAGTGAAAAACTTCATTCTAGAAGGTTTCCATCCCATGTGCAAATCAGCTTATGCAGATGGCCACCTGTGTACTGCCAGTCACTCATTTATCAGACAAATATTGAATTCTTCATTGCACTCAGCTGGAAATAACCTGCTTCAGATAAAGACATTGAGCATTTTAATCACTCAAAACAAAGACAAATGGCAGACTTATGCTTGCAACATATCCTATAGCTCTTTTTTTTTTTTCATTTTGTTGCTTCTTGGATAGAGAACACTGATATGTGAGCGTGTTATTGAACAGATACCATAAGTAGTGATTTGCAATCTTAGCTAAATTCCAGATGTAGCATATCAACAAGTTAGTATTTTAGAGAAAAGATTCTGGTAATTGATTACAAATTATATTTACTGAGAAAAACTTTTATGTGCTCATCTCTGGGGTAATAAAACTTGAATAGCATTTAATAAAATTTGAGTCACAACTATGGCTGTTTACAAGGCAAACAACCTAATTACATGTTAAGCTTGCATAAAAATAAATTTTAATGAAATTTAATCATTCTGCATTTATGTACATTTGGCCTGGTAGACAATTATGTCACTACTGGAAATCATGATTTCAGTTTTCTCCAGTGAATAACAAGTACATATTTTAATTAGTCTACCTAAACCTTCTATCAAATGTTGTCTCCAATACAGAGTTGCATATTTGCTGGACAAATTTTGAAAATGCGTAATCCAGTGACAAAACTGCTGGGGGAAATTTCTCTGAGTGAGTCTCTTGTGATTTTCCCTGTCTTGGCAGTGTGGCACCAACTATGCATTATAGACTATATTCATGAGGATGTATATAGAGCCTTAAAATATAGGATAATGTTTCCCTCCAGTGCAAAGGATTTGTTTTCTTATGGGCCATTTCCTTCCAAAACAAAAAACAACACACTTGCTGCCATTTATAGAAGAATTAGGTTCTCTAAGCTCACAGATCTCCTCAAATGCCATCTAGTGTTCATGCAATCATTTATCTGGGCCCAACTGTGTCATTCCCATAGGACTTATCTTAAAGCGGAAGCCATGCAAACATGCACATTTTTGTAATGTTTGCTCTGCTGGGAGTAATAAAGTTTTTGTGTTCTGACCCAAGAATCACATGTCTTCTGCTAGGATCCCTTAATCTATGAAAGGCTTACTTGCAAGATGAGTAAAATCTGAGACCCTTCAGAGTTCAGGACAGCTTTTTGGGAAGAGATTGGAAGGTTGACAAAGACATGTCTTAAAAAAGGACTTCAAGGCTGGATAACAAGATAAGGGAAGTCCAGGGATGTGAATATGTTGCTAAATTAATCAAACAAGGAGGACATTAGACTGATTTGGCTCTGACAACATGGTGGTCTACATTAGCAAACCAAAACTTAAGCCTGCAAATGCCTCAAAGTTACAAAATCAATATCCTAAGTACAGCCAATCACAGATAAGTAGGCTTGAAGTTACAAACAATCAAATAACTTCCTGTCTTTGTTTTCACTCTCTATATAAGCTCCCCCATTGCCAACCCCGGCTCCTGCCAACAAAGAGCCCCTAAACATTTCTAGTTTGGGTCTGCCTAATTTGATCTATTTTTGCTCAAATAAACTTTTAAATATTTTAGTATGCCTCAGTTTATCTTTTAACAATGTTGACGAAATTATATGGTCAAACAAGGAATAAATAGTTTTTTATTTTATTGCTTATAAACAAAGAAGAAATGGAAGGTGGTGATAGTCCTGGGATATTGAAGTAGATTCAAAGATGGTTGTTAAAAATAGTGCATCAAACTGTTGACTTACATTACATGCCTGTGACTCATTGTAAAGAGATGGGGAATTATCATTCACCTGGATGATTGGAAAGAGGGAACAAAACAGACTACAAGTGTTCACCATAATAAAACATTCCTTCCAAAAATACTCTCAAAATATTGCTCTGCATCATTTGTTGCCAGTGGTTACTTTAAAAAAATAATAATTTATTTGTTTGTTTGTTTGTTTGTTTGTTTACTTTTAGGGAGAGGGGACAGGAGAAAAGGAGGTAGAGAAACATCACTGTGTGATTGCCTCTCACTTGCACCCCCAACTGGGGACCTGAGGTGCAACCTCGTCATGTGCCCTGAATGGGAATCAAACCAGTGACACTTGGCTCACAGGCTGACACTCAATAGTGGTTATTTTTGATGTCACATTTTAAACATGACAAGGACTGGCTAGTTATATGTCAGGACATCTTCAGCAATAGGATATGATGTGAGAAGGTGATTCCTTAATATTGTGTAGTTATTTTTCTTACAACAGACTATCTAATATTGTTATGATATTTCTACCATGCTAAACTAATGACGAATTTTCTTAGATCATGAATAATGCTTTTACTCAAAGTGGAGCACAAAATAAAATTAAAATAATTCTGACCTTTAGAAAATATAGCAAAACCAGATAAAGAACTGGTTATGACCTTTAAGGAGCTAGAAAACACCTAGAAGATTCATAATGCAACCCAGAAAATTGTATCTTTGTCTTTATTTATTTTATTGACAATTTCTTGGTGGCAGATTTGTCTTCAAGTATTTTTATTAAATTATTTCTACAATTTAATTACTAAAATATTATAATATATGTGTCAGTATAGCTCTGATGGTTGTTTCTTTAGTGTTTAGAATATAAGCAATGCACTTTTAGAACAAAAAAAATCCATTTTATTTGAAGTATTGACATATTTTCTATCCATCAGCTAAAGGTAAGAATGACTTTTAATAAATGACTAATTGCCTGGCTTTCCTGACCATTAATCAATGTCTTTCTGAAAATGGGAAGCTATATAATACTCACATATCATAATCATCTTTGTGATCTAGGATGTGTTTTCTCTAGAAATTAAATGCTTATAAAATGTGGAGATGCTCCAATGGCTTTAAATTACATATACTGTAAAGCAGTTTAAATCCATTCAGGGCTTCAATAATTTAGACTTCACATTACATATACTTTTATACTCATATTATTCTGTTTAGAAGTAAATCAGTTAGAGTAATAGACTGACATGTAGGATAGGTTAAAACATTATGCCCAAGACAAACATGGTTTCTTGGACATGGTCATGGAGGTGAAATGTTTCGGTATTGTTCTATCCCACAAGGTTATGCTAACTTCAAAGATAAATGAAATTATGTTTATTGAAAGCTGAGGGAGAGCAAAAGGACAGCTTGCCAGCCTGAATCTTCTCATTAGAATGGTATGAAGTCATTTTGAACTCATCTCTGTATTTCCCACTGTGTCCGTATCCTAACTAGCAAAACTGATAGTGTAGTCACCTAGCTTTTGACTACACAATCACACCTCTATACACAACTTGTTCTTTCCCCCTGAAATTAGTTGACTTGTGTTAAAATTTGCATCTAGTAGTTTACACAATAAAGTTTGAAGAGAAACTTTAGTGGCATTGTATTACAATGAAATTGAATAATATCCATATACTACACTTGGCAAATTTCCCCTAGGTCATACATAGTAGGAAAAACATACATATATTTACATATGTATAACATACGCAAACATTAAAAACTTTTAATTTGCTATAAGTTAACAACCTTGAAGATATAAACAAGATTATTGTGACTGTTAAATATATACACCCTATAAAGGAGATCATAACAGCCCTAAGCAAACTCATGTTAAAAGTGGTGCCGCACATAGCAGGTCATATACTCTTACGAGTTTAGGAGTAGTCTATAATTTCAGATAAAACAACAAAGAACGCAATTTGTTAAGGAGAATAATCACGATGAGTAAACTTTCAAAATATATCATTAGGATGAAGAAATTAGCACAGAGACATTAAATGTCTTGCCAAGTTAGGAGTTCTTCAAGGTGAGAGATGAACTCCCATGCCAATCAAGATATTGTCTGATAATATAATGTCACGTGTTCAGAACAGCTGATGTATCTAGAAATAGTATATGGTTTCAAATGTAACTAACTTATTGATAATGTTTCACTAGAGTATGTGTGATAAGTTCTAAATGCACTTTGTGGGTAATAGGAAACATTTAAAAGCCATCACTTTATAATCTACTGCCTAAGTAGCTACTTTGCAAAAGTGATCACAATCCGAATCATCAGAATTTACTCTTCACTTTTTAATTTTCTCTTCATCTTTCCAGATTTTTAGTAGCCCTACCTTGGTGAAATTAATTTTGTTATATGTATGAATCAAAAGTAAAAATTAATTTCTTCTGTCAAATTGCTTAAGGACTAGCCAAAATACATGTATTTAAATAAGCAAAAAATTAAAAGAAAGACCTTGAAGGTAAAATTAAAACTCCAGATTACCTTATCGCAGAGGCACAGAAAGGAATGCAGGGAATAATGTTTGGTTGGTTGGTTGTATGTGAGAAAGGGAAAAGGACAGAACTCACACTCAGTTCTGTTGAGTGGGTAGCGTGAAATCTAGTGAAGGGCTAAAGCAGTACCTCATTCATTACTTATATGCATGAGGGCTCAAAATCATCTCGAAAAAACTTAGACTACCTTCTTCCCTAGCCATGTCTTCCTCTTGAGATACTATGAATGAACTGTAACCATCATGAGTATGTGAAGGAAAATATAGATAATATGTAATCAAGGAACAACATGCTCATATTTTGTTATATGATAGTACCGTTCCTAGTTTTACAGAGGTTTAATAATACGTCAAAAAATTGCTTATGGTTTAGTGTCCCCTCAAACCTTATTATTTAATTAGTTTTAATATTTGTGTTTTTTAAGCAATATTTTGTACATATGACAACAGACTGATATTGGGGTTAATACAGCAAATTAGATCCAAAAGTATTTCTCTATATACACATAATTAAAAAGTCAATCAAAACTAACCCAGATAGCATTACTTTTTTAGAAATATGGAATGAATTTTGTTCTTCACCTCCACCTTTCCCAGCCTTTACTGCTAGTTCTCTTTCTTATTATTTTTCCTTTTCTGATTTCACTGTTTTCTTCCACATCCTAACCACTATGGCCATGACTTCCTATACATGCAGCATGCACTGAGGTTTTTCTACTCTAGGGGTAATTTTCCAAAACAGATACAAATGAGTGTGATGCCTAACTATGCCATAAACTAATAAGAGAAAAGACAAAGTGTTTTGTTATCGATGGAAGATTTTTGCTAAGCATTTAAGAAAGATTAATTTCTTAAATCTATTAACTATCCCCATTTTTAGCTATAGTACATTGTTCTTTTACAGCCTCTATGGGTATAGCAACTGAATTCAAAATGACTCCGGAAATCTTTTCATATTGTTACAGCAGGGAAGAATTCTTAAATGTTTTCTGGTATATGTAGAAGTGTTTCCTCTATTTAACTCAAGATTCTGTCACCTGTGTTATGAAGAATGTGTGGTGGGACACAGGAATTTGACTAGGGAAGGTGATGGATATTGACCATGTTTTCAGAGGCTAACAATCTGATAAAGACAAAGGTTTAAAATTGAAAGATCTGAAAGGACATGGAATTCATACTAGTAAATGAAAGAAGTCAATCTGAAAAGGTTACATACTGTGTGATTCCAACTATATGATATTCTGGACAAGGTAAAACAATAGTGACAGTAAATAGGTCAGTGGTTGCCAAGGAGTGGAGGTATTGAATGGGTCGATAGATGTAGCATAGAGAATTTTTAATTTTTAGAGCAATGAAAATACTTTGTATGATACTTTAATGGTTCATTCTTGTCATTATGCATTTACCTAACCCATAGAATATATAAAAGGAAGAGTGAATCCTAATGGACTTTTGTTTATAATGCTGTGTGGATACAGGTCCATCAATTTTAAGAAAAGCACCACTCTGATGAATGATGCTGATCATGAGGCAGTTTATGCATATTTGGGGTCAGAGAGTATATGGGAAATCTCTGTACCTCTCAATATAACTGCGAAAGTAAAACTGTGCTTAAAATGTATTAAAAAATTAAAGATCCACTATATATTCCCCAAATTAGAAAGGATCATACTAAAAGTAAAACATCTGTTGCTCAATTTTTAAATAATATCACCAAGAACATGCTTGATACACATAATTGAATTCTTTTTTCCTCTACCAAGTCCCAGAAAGCAGCGCTTGTGTATTATTGTATTATTTAATTATGTACACTAACTTTTTCTCAGTTTATTTTAAGAAAGTATAATCCCAAACATTAATTTTGAGAATTTGACTTATATTTTAATTAGTTTTCAATTAAGTATATATGTAATTGATTAAAGAAAAAACCTTGTTAAATATCAATTTTTCTGTTAAATGTTCTGATCCAAAAGAAAAGAAAGTATCTCTTGGACTACATTAATGTACTTATATCATGAATTTAAAAGTAAATTAGTTTCTAACCTCAAAGCAATTCTGGCCTAAAATAATTTAGACAATGCTACAGACCAGAGTTTTCCTTAAATAGTACATTTCTCATAGAACTTTACGCAAGTCAAAAGTTAAATAATTACCTAAATATTTCAAAGTACACCATTTAAACAAAATAACAAATAATTTGAATAAGACCATCATATGTTCTTCAAAAGTAAATTTAATAATTCCTTTAATTCAATGTTTTCCACAAGCTATCCCTAGGAAAGTGTCATTGTTTATGTGGGAAACTTGACTAGGCATAGTTCAAACTGCTATTGATCTACCACTATTCATTTCATCTTTGTTCCATAGCATTTTAATTGGATGTTTGACCCCCTTCCTCTCACACTCCCCTAAAGAGAGACTACATTTCTACACTAGGATTACTAGGGTGGTTATAGAAAAACATCATACAGGAAATCAATGAAAATGTGGAGAACTTCTGCATTAAGCCATTACTTTCATAATAATCTTGAACTACCATGAACTGTTTTGTTCCAGGTCCTTGAGGGCAATATTCTAGGTTATTATTTACCAATAACACTGAAGGATATTGAATTGAGGATGGCTTCCAGAATACAGCCAATTACTCTCTCAAACATTGTAATGAAAGAGATATAAGTATCTTATTTAAGCTGTTCCATTCAGTGTCTCTGTTATATACAATCAAGTAATTTCTCACCTAATATAGATATATCCTATATTTACATGGGATTCAATGTAAGTTTCAAGAGGAAAATATTTAAGTAAATTACAGTATCCCCATACAATTATGTATAATGTTGATATGGAAATATCTTATTACATTTTTTAAATAAAATGTACAAAATTAATTTTATAATATGATTTTAACTGTAAAAATGCACAGAAAAAAGGGATAGAAGAAAAGCACTCAAAAAGCCATCTGTATATTTTTACATGTTAATGTTTTAGATTATATATCCCAAATAACCCTGATAAATAATAAGAAAAAATATTTTAATAATTAGAAAAAGTAACCTTTAAAAATGATATATTTTTTCTCAAGGAGCTCTCGTCTTGATGATGTCATTAATTCTCCTAATATTATGACAAGATTATCAAGTCGACTTCTCTATCTTTTGTGTCACCAAAGTAAGCTTCCACATGCTATATTCAAACACTAAGTTTAGTTCAAGAATCCTACAGTTACTAAAAATACCTACATTAACATTTTCCTTTATTCTTCATTTTTTCTCCATTGGGTAGAGGTTAATACATTCTTCCTGTAATGCTGATGTAACTCTTTCTCACATTTACTTTTGTGTTTCTCAAAATAACCAGTTTTTTTGTAGAACATTAAACAAAAGCTGTCACGCTTTCCTCTCAATGTCTTAACACTTAGCGTTTTCCTCAACTTAATATGACTTTCCCCCACTTGGGTGTTTGGTTCAAATGCTTTCTGCCCTGTGAAACCTAAGCAGATTTTCCTAAACAGACTTACTGATCATCATCTATATTCAAACACTTAAGGGGGCCGGAATTCAATGGTAAGTAAAAGAAAACCTTTCTCTCTCATAGTCAAATACTTGTGAAAAACAACAACAAAAACACAGATTTGAATAAATAAAATAACAGAAGAAAAAGATTTTTAGAAAAAAAGAAAAAAAATGGAGATGTGGGTGAGGGAGTAGACTTCTTTAATTTTTTTTTTTTTTTTTTTTTAGTGAAGAGGGATGTCTTTTTGAGGAGGTAATATTTGGACTAAAACCTCAGTAACAAAAGAAGCCATTTTGATTAAATGCCTTTTTCTATAAATAACTCATTATGGCAATTATTGAACTAGACTTTAAGCTTCTCAAGATAAGTGACCAGGTCTTTTCATTATTATATTCTCAACAACTAGAGCAATATTTGCTACATATGAGGTAATCAATAAGGTTTATGGAGTACATCATATATGAGCATATATTTTTTTAATTACTGAGTTCTAGACAGAGAAAATTGAGGGTTTTTTTTTCCCTATTCATATACTCAGCTTGAGATTCATGACAGCAGGGCATCTGCAGATGGGAAAGGCAGTTAAGAATCACTGCAAAGTTAATATGTGCCAGACATTGCTGCTGGCAATCTATCTACAGTATCTCAATTATCACAACTATCTTTTCAGGCAGGTACCAAAATTTCCATTTTACAAACTGAAACACTGGTTCCAGAGAGGTTATGTAACCTATCCAAGGTCATAGCAATTTTCTGTGCTAATGCCAGGATTTTTAAAAAGTCTTTTTACTCAAAGTCCAACTCTAATATACCATTAATTCTTAAAGAGTGGCCCCAGGACTGATAGCATCAATATCACCTGCAAATTTGTTATATTCAATAACAGCAAGCTTTTGGATCTCAATTTTGACCTACTGAATCAGAAAACATGGGAATGGGGCCCAGCACTGTGTTTTAACAAGCCCTCCTAATGACCTGAATATACAAGGAAGCTGGAAAACCATTTCACTCTACAACAAAAAAAAACACAGAATTCCCTACTCAGCTCACAATTTCCTTCTATTACATAACTTATTTTGATACCCAGTATAACATTTTACTTTGTTCATTATGTAAATATCATCTCTCGTGAACATATTCACAACAGAAAAAAATATATTTTACGTGGCATAAAGAGGTGGAAAGTATTGAATTACACTCCTTGAATAGAGAAGATAAAGATTTTCCCCCAATCCCATTTAAAGATCAAATTAAAGTGACAGTTTCAGCAACTTGTAAATAGTTATTATCCATCAAGATTACAGTATTCCCTCACTTAAAGCGGGTATTACGTTCCAGACACCCCCCCCCCCATGAAGTAGGAACCTTACATTTATTCTACACTCTTAAACCTACATAACTTTAACAACATACGTATACAGTACTGCAAAATCTCGCAATATAGCGAAAAATCCATGATAAATAATTAAATATAATATTTTAAAATATCCCGTGATACAGTGAGGCCGTGATAAGTGAACTGCGATATAGCAAGGAACCACTGTATACTGTCAGCCCTGGCTGGTGTGGCTCAGTGGATTGAGTGCCAGCCTGAGAACCAAAGGGTTGCTGGTTTGATTTCCAGTCAGCGCACATACCTGGGTTGCAAGCCAGGTCCCCAGTTCGGGGCAAAGCAACCACACATTGAAGTTTCTTTCCCTCTCTTTCTCTCTCCCTTCCCCTCTCTCTAAAAATAAATAAATAAAATCTTATAAAAAAGATCGTCTACAAGAAAAGACAATTAGAAATATATTTCTCAAATGCTGTGCAAGAGACAATTCCCAGAAGACTAAATAAATTGTGATTAAATGGAATTTAGCAGTTTGGAAATACAGGATGGCAAACCCATTTGAAATTTTTGGTAATATTTTCCTTAAAATTTTGTATTACTAATCAAAAAATTTGGAGTAATTAATCCTATTTTTTAAAAAGACTCTTTTGTTCAAAGTAAATGAACAGATGTGATATGATCTTAATTTGAGGTCATAAAATACCTTTACATATATGTGAGTAGATATACAATTTATAGAAAATGTGAAACAAATCAGTGTTATATAGCATTATCACAGACTTCCTCTGGCTAAAACCTCCAGTCCCTCTTATGAAGTGACTCTAGGCAAGGGACAAAGGGGTAATTTGTCTCAAAATTTCTTCATTCATAAAACATAAAGATAACTTACAATTTTGCCATTTCCATTAGAAACAAATGAATAAAAATATAAATCTATGCTTTCTACTTCTATTTTTGTAGTGATTAAGATAACCTCAAGAGTTTTCATGGTCTAGGTAATGTATAAATGACATCCAATATTCTATTTGCTTAAATAATCCAGATATCATTTAACTAAACAAAGGTATTGGATATATTTCTGTAGATATGAGAACGCAGAGATAATTTTGATATAGGGCAGTTGATGCAAAGATGTTTGGATATCAATGAATATTGATCATGGGCTGACAATGTTAAATCATGGGGTTAAAACCAAGTAACAAGGAACCTAGAGCCATAAAGAAAATAAGAGTCAGACGGGGGTGAAAGTCCTCAAGAAATAAAATGGGATGTGATCAAGGTTAGACTTAGTAGCAGGGAAAGGAGGTGAGATATAAAAAATAGGAGCTTGTGCTTGAAAGATGGTTTCAGAGTCAAAACTGCTAGAGTGATTCCCTCTCTCTCTCTTTCTCTCTCTCTCTCTCTCTATATATATATAATAGAGATATATATGAGAAATATCTCATACATAAGTTATTTCTAATACTAGAAGCAAGATTCCTAATGTAATTTTTTTAGAATTATAATATTTAATATTTCCTCTTATTTTAATTATTTTCCTAAAAAATTGTAATGTAAAAATATATGACTTCTATGTTTAGAAATAAAAAAGTTATAAAACCACATTTTAAGTTTATTCTTTAAAATAACTTGCTTAATGTTTATTTACTTTGTGACTGAGTTCTTAGTACATTACCACCCATGGACTCAAAACACTTATTCATAAACCTATACCTTAGTTATGCCATTCGAAGTAGTAGAAAAGCTTCAAAATGATAAATACTATTGAAGGCAACTATAAACAAAATTTGATTCATATGTACTGAAACTTGTTGTAAGTAACGAATGATTTAGATAGAACACATTTAGCACTGTCTAGCGATGAACATTTATTATGGGACTATCATAGCAGATGAGGCTGTGGTAGATAGTATACCATCAATCAGATGCGACCCACAACAAATTGTACCTCATCAACTGCTTTAATGTGTCTTGAAGCTTCCAAATAGACATCACTGGACCATTTGTAAAGCCCAAACTACTTTTTCACTGACAAAGCGAAAGACATTTGGTATTTTCATTTATATGTATTATCAAAATGAATCGATAGGATCTAGTCATCCAAAATAGAATTTCTATGAGGATAGGCCATTGAAATTCAAACCTTAGTTTCTTTACACAAATGACTCTTAAGGATGGTCTTTTAATATATATTTTTTAAGTGTTATAAGAATGAGAGGGATATGATTGTGGGAGAAGGGGTGGGCTGGGGGGGGATCAATGGGGGAAAAATGGGGCAACTGTAATTGAAAAACCAAAAAATAAAAATAAAATAAAATAAAAATGTTATAAGAATGAGGATAGTATTTAGATCCTGAAACTAAAAAAGTCAACATTATTATTTTTTAAAATGTTTTTATTTAAGCAGAACAGAAGGAAAATGTCATTTCCATTTACATTTATTATAAAATTAAGTATTAAGACTTCCCAAATGACACTGCAAAAGGAACAAAAACAAAAATAGCATAGCTGAATGCTTATATACTCGTATGGGCATGATAATTGCACTATCAAGAAATGCTTCTTTGTGGTACAAAAAAACTTCTTGCAACAAATCATAACCAAGCCTAGCTTTCTGATATTGAATCTCCTTTAATCTTCTGACATGTTGATTAGTTACAAACTTTGTTTATCTCTACAATTAATTGGGCTTATTTCTATCTCTTTTGCAAATAGGCATAATTCTGTTTTACTTTGTATTCTTTCTTAAGACTGTAAGGTATTTGAAGTGTATACAACTTGCCACATTTTGTTTGTACTTAACAGTGCCACTCTCAGTGCAATGTTAATTCTTATGTGTTTTATTGCTTTAGAATCATCTTTCAAATATGGACTTTAGAAAACCTACTCAGAGCTCTACCCAGTGTGGCTCAGTTGGTTGGAGTATTGTCCAGTAAACCAAAAGGTCATGAGTTCAATTCCCAGTCAGAGCACATACCTCGGTTGTGGGTTCTGCGTCCAGTCAGGGCACAGATGAGAGGCAACAAAAAGATTGGTGTTTCTCTCTCCTTTCAATGATTCTCTCTCCTTCCCTTTCCCTCTCTCTAAAATCAATAAATGTGTCCTCAGGTGAAGACAATAATCAAAACATAACAAGACCCTACACCGATACATGAAACTGTTGATACTACCATTTTTTTTTAAAAAGTACTATCTTTTTACATTTAGTATTTAGATAAATGTTTCCTAAGTATATATATTTTGCATGAAAAATTCGATTCCTGAAAGCCAGATCTCTTGCTAGTTAGACCTTTGAAAAGGCTCCCGTGTAGTCACAAGGAACACTAAACAAAATATATTAGAGAAATGTATCACTGTTCCTGCAAAAGCAAATCAATGAAACTTCGAAGGGGATTTGGAAAGGACTCCAGAATGGAATTTTTTTCCTCCCCAATTAGGATTAAGTATTTAACCTGAGGAAAAGGTGTTGTTGGTTTTATTTTATGGATTAAAAGTTTCTATTAATTTTTAGACAGCAGTCTACTATGAACCCCATTTCTAATTAATCCTTGTGGAGTCTGGCAAACCACAAAGCAAAACTGTTCCCTGACTCTGAGCTGCTCCTGCAGCAAGTTGCATAAGCAAAGAGAGGTCAAGAGACTCCTTTACATATGATCTCATTTATATGTGTAACTTAATGAACAAAATAAACTGACAAACAAAACAAAAACAGAGGCATAGACATGTGGAACAGACTGAAAGTGTCAGAGGGGAGGGGAGAAGGAAGAACTGGATGAAAGAAGGTGGAGGGATTAGCCAAAGAGCCTGTATGCATAATCTGCATAACCCAAAGACACAGGCAACAGTGTGGTAATGGCTAGAGTAAATGGGGTGGGTGGGTAAGAGGGCTGGGTGGAGACAGGCAAAGTGGGGAGAGGGACATTTGTAATAGTGTCAACAACTAAAAAAAGGAAAAAGAAGAAAGATGAACAGCTTACAGAGACGTATTCCCCTTGGTAGGAGAACAGAATATATGCTGTTTGCTTTAAAAATGCTGAGTCCCCAGACCTGGGTCCCTTTGCTACAGTACCATCTGGCCCTGCTGTGACACTCTGTGGAGCGTGCAGGTCAGGGAAACAGAGCTATCCCACCCAGGCTGTTGATGCTCACCATACTGCACTGTGAGTGTGTAGTATGTTAACTGGCTTGCTCTGATCCATAGCCTTTTTTCTACTTTGGGCAACTGTGACATTCTGGCAAACTAATCTGCATGCTTCCTTAGTCTTCTCTTTTGGGGTCTTCTACTCATTGCCTTTCTGTATGAGGTCAGGGATATGCTATGACAAGTAATGGTATATTTTGTTAAAATAAAATGATACATGTTATAGCAGAAACCAGACTGGTTTAGAGAAAAGTTCTCAAAAAATAATTTAAAAAATATATAATGTCGAATTGTTAGCAAATTTTCCAATTACTACAATTAACACTCTGGGGAATATCTTCAAATGATTTAATGGCATATGCAGCAAATGATGCTTTAATTTCATTTTGTATAACCATACAACCTGAGAACTGGATGGAAACAAAGAGATAATCCCTCTTAATAGGTAGCCCTGTATGATGTCCTAAAAATTCTAGTGACAATATATACCAATGTCCACAAGACAGACTTATCATTTTCAGATAATTATAATCTTTTGGGCATTATTTTTAATACTGATCTGAAATAAGGGACTTCTTAGAGAATTAATTAAATTTTATTTTCCTTTTTTATTCTTTTCTTGTTTTTCTTTTCATTGGGGGCAGAGGGACACAAATTTATGCATCTAGGAAATCTCTTACTTTTGTCTTTGAAGTACAGATGACCTTTTTTTTATCCTTCCACGTGACTCCGAAAAAAGTTAGCCTGTTCTTCATTTCCCAGGCTAATCAGCTTATACTTTAAAAAATATTCTTTATAAAAAAATGTTTTGCAAACTTTTCCACACTTTATATACTACTGTCTATATGTTCCTTATTCCCCTGTGTCAGCTTAACAATAATCCACAAACTTTGGACCAATTTATGCTACTGTTTCAAACAGCATGATATCCAGATTATTTCCTTTTTAAGACCTGCATATGAATATAGCCAAACTATGGAATTATATTTTTCTTAACCTTCACATCACATTGCCTGATTAAATTAGGATATTTTTCACATAAAATGATATCAGTGATTGTTAGGTCATTCAGAATCAATCTAAAGTGTTCATATTTATGCAAGCTAGATTTTTCCCCTCATATTGGTTTCTGGTCATCATCATCTATTTTGAATATATACAAGATTTATATTAAATACTGGTTAGAAGAATTAAGGAATGACTTTTCAATAAATTTCTGCTTTTTATGATATTGAACTGTGACACTGCAGATCATCATTCTTAAATTTAAAAGCATGTTTTCTTCATGTACTTAAATGGAAAAGAAAATGGACAAAAATATGTGCTTCTAATATTAAGTTGAAAGGAAATTTATAAAATGTAAGATATATATAACTAATTGACATATATAACTCAAATACACTAATAAAATATATTTTAATTAAAATAAGTACCATATTTGTATATAAAATTGGAAAGCACATTGTTTGTATACTATTAAAAGTGCATCTCATTAGTCATTCAAATACAATTTAATTCAGCATGTAAGTTGTACTTCTTCATGCTATGCTCTTTGGCATTATGAATCAAGAGCCTTAAAACAATCAGATCTTTTGAGTTTCTACTTCTAGAAACTCTGCCAAGGGAATGATCAGATTTATGCTCAAAGATATTTATAGCAGAATAATAGTGCAAATTGTACATAATCTAAATTTAAGTAAAAGAAAATATGATACAAAATTATACATATAACAATTCTGTATATATCTATATATATTGCATTAAACATATATGAGTACATATATAATATAATATAATGTACCTGTTTGCCAGTATGTTTATGTATAGGTGGGTGTGTACATATTTCATATCTTTTTCTTGGCATTCAAAAGTACTGGGCAGATTTATAGTGATTATTCTTAGAGGGAGGGAGTGATAGTAATTTGGGTTCTCTGAAATGCTTCCCCCCATATTCCCAACATTTCTACATTGACCATGTGTTATTGTTTAAATGAAAAATAAATCGATCTGAGCCTTAAGTTTGCCTAAGAACTAACCTCTGTTAAAATGCTATAATAATTACTAAAACTCAGAAAGAACTCTTATTTGCCAAGACCATGAATTTCTAGAAAATGCAGAATAAAATATTCGGTATCACCAAAACTTCAGCACCAAAGTATTTTTTCATGCTTTCTAACACCCTTTGTTCTTAGGTCCCTAATGTTTCTGAAATTATCTTTAAAGACTCAGTGTTCATTTCTCAACTGGTTAGAAATATATCTTCTACAGTATTGTCAGCTCAGAATAATTGGATCCCAAATAATACTCTGATTGATCATACTTTAAAGCCACAAAGATTTTATTAGTATAGTTATTCAAGCTAATGCCACTTCTTTTTGACCAAGGAACAATAATGCTTCCTTTCCAACATCTTCTCAAATGTTCTAATATCAAATAATATCCTAGGAACATAATTATTAATTATTAAAACAAATAATTTTAAAAGGTTTTTATAATAACATCTTTATGTGTTAAGTGGCATTCATGAATAAGCAGCTGGGAAATGTTCAACATTAACTGCTTTGACCTATAGACTATAATACAGACAAAGATATATATTATCCAGGCTACAGCCAACCTTCATTTACTACTACAGTCTGATACCTCACATGCCACACATTTGGAAGGCAGTATTTATATTATTATGTAATTCAAACCAAGCGGCATAGTGGGAAAGAATGGCACAATCAGACTTCCTACTCAAAATATCCATGATTTCATTAATTATTTACATATCAAAAATGCATATGTAATAAACAGTAAGTTCACTTTATTCTACAATATAATAACTGTGAAATTCTGCTAACTATTTTCTTTTTTGCTTTGATACCGTAATAGCTGATATTCATAGTGAAGACCCATTCTGATATCCTGAAACACAAAAATATACACAAGTTTGCAGTGTGATATTAAATGAAATGTCACATTGAAGAATATTTGAGGTAATTTCATAGACTTTCACAGAGTGATTGATCTTTTGTGATATTTCTATTAACATTCAAAATTTATTTATTGGAAAAACACATTTCAGACCATAGCAGATAACAGAAAAATTTCATGTGCCAGTGTTTTTTGTTTGTTTGTTTGTTTTGCTCCTGAAATAGTTGGGAGGGGGAAACATTTTGGAAGAAAAAAGGTCTCACTTGAAATCAAACAAATGTTATTTTATTAATTAAAGACTTATTTTCATGTACTTCTTTAAAATATCCAGACTCACCTGGACATTGAGGCATGATTTTAAATCTGCAAACTATGTCAATTACTTAAGCTCTCTGCCTCAAACAATCAACCTATAGCAAAGATGCTGTTAGTCAATTTAAAGGATTGAAGCAATTGTCAATTGGTTAAATGAGGGAGAAAATCCCATTTATTTTTCTGCTCTATCAAATTTCCAATCATACCAATTTACAGTGACATTTAAAAAGCATCCATTTAGTAGTTGTACATTTTTTTAAATAATGAATTTTAAGGTATACATAAGCAACCCTGTTAACTGAGTTCTGAATAGAACAAAAGCACATAGCTTCAGTTCAAGAGCATCGTGATGTCTTGACAGCATTTTATTTATCCCTTGTGGTCTTTGAGGCTAGAGAAATGACCTTTTTTTTCTTCTTAGCGTTTGACTCTTAACACCTCAAACTATCATACTATTCATGTTTTCTCATTCAGTTTCCCCTTTTAAACTGTGTTCTGATGGGAGGAAAAAGTCATAAAACATATTTAGTATGATATGAAGTTTAATGGTACACCTAACTTATCAATTGTGATTATGACAGATAATTTTAAAAGTTATACTGCAATCCTTGGTAAAACTTTTTTGTTTCTCCATGTTTATGTATTATTCAGACTAACAATGACTCCGAAGTAGAAAAAGCTTCTTGTCTCTTAAAACTTTTATTGAGAGGAGTACCAAATGCACACAGTTAAGTGCTATTCTGTGCGCATTTAACATAGAGTGAAAAGCTGTCTGGTGCCGATTTTGGATTCACTGGCAACAAGACAGACAACAAAACATGTGCTAGAAGTCTTAAAGATATATACGAAAAAATAAAAGTTTAAAATTAATTTGAACTTATAACGTAATGTGGCACGTGGAAATCTAAAAATCAATTTCCAAATGAAACAGCTTGAAACTTTTTCTTGCCATCTGGTTTTGGATCTGGCTCATTCAATTCCAATTTTGCCCTTGTAAGTACTCTAATTTTATATATAGTAAATGAGAATGATCATCTACATGCCACCTAAGCATATCTTCTTGGACTTCTTAAAAATATAATAGTTTTTAATTTTTTTTCTCACTATCAATATTCTCCAAGTGCCTTCTTAATATGGACACACTTGTCTTTATTTTATACCAGGTATAATATTAGCATTTTATTTATTGAGACATTGAGTAAGAATTGCATTTTATTTGACTAAAAATAATACATACATACATACATATGTGTGTGTGTGTGTGTGTGTGTATACAGATCTAACATTTTTACATATTTAATGAGCCTAAAGTACAGATTGATGAATTCAAATGAGGAGTAAGGAGGGAAAAAACAGATTTGGCTCTTTGAGTTGTAAAGTAAGAGAAAATGTAAGACTTAGATAGACATAGGATTAAGTACGGTTATGCATGGAAAGCATTTACACAGTGCTGGCACACAGGTAGTGCTCAGTAAATGTTAGCAATCACCCTTTAGTTTTTTTGTGTGTGTGTGTGTTGATAATAATAAATTAAATAATTGAGTAAATAGAGAAGATATTTATTAAAAACCATGCTTAGTAACTTCAGGCATGTTGCCTTATTTGCTCTATACAAAATAATACTGTGAGAATGCTGGAAACTATAGAAATCGCACAACTTCTTGCAGAGCACACAGCTAATAAGTGGCAGAGATGTGGGCAGAAATTTGATTTCTCTGTTGTTTCTTTATGACATTATCAAATAACTTTAGCAAGTTGAGCTACCACACCACAAAGTTGTACTTAAATGTATCTTCAAGGTACTAAAACCAATATTTTTGTAATCAACATTAGAAGAATCCAAGGTATAATAGGACACATAAGACTGGATCTTCTCATTTCTATTGATCATTCAGTTCTTGATAATCTAGTTAGATCTAATTGAAAGTAGATGACACAAATAAAACTGACTTTCAGTATCTTCCTATCATGCCTTTAAAATTAATTATTATAAGTTAATTTTTTTCTTTGAAAAATAGGCAACCAATCTCAAAATTATGTACTTAACTAGTATATCCATTCACTTGCCTAGATCCTTCAAACAGATAAACAAAATAATGCTTTTATAAATATATATATATATATGCATAAGGTATTTAAAATTATAAAAGTAAATCTTAAAGTTTATCCAATAATTTAATTATGATATGAAGAACTCTTTTTAGAAAGTGTATATTGAGGCTTCAAGTTACATTTTTGTGTCTCTATAAAGCTTATTTTAAAAGGTATAAATTACAAAAACACATAATTTACCCTCACCTAATTAAATGTAATAATTATAATAGATGGACTATTTATATATAAGATATGGTTATATATATATATATATATTTGCCTATATAATGTATATTTTATATGCATGTACATACAAAGACTAATTTATTATAGTTGTAATATAAAACTACTTAATAATTTTGATTAAAAGTATTTTAAACTGTCGAATAAGCGACTTAGAAGATGACTTGATTTGCTCAATACACATTATGTTGATATAAGGTGAATAGATTTCAGTGAAAATTTTCAATAACAGTGACATTATTCATTAAATTCTTCACAGTGAGAAGACCAACATCACAACCTGGACTTTTATTTTAGTGGATAATTCTGTGTCATTGGTATTGCTTTTAAGTTACTAAAATGTATATCTTGCTAATGTAATGAGGCAAGTATTCTACAAGGTGATGGTTACTTGCAAAATACCCAAGTAATTGGCACCACGTGTTTTTCCCTAAATATTGCAGTCAGTCATCACGTAAGACTCATCTTACTAAGTCCTATAACAGCCCCTTGTTTCCAATTCTATAAATTTTAGTTCACTCTGCCTGATTTTCAAAGCCATACTACACTGGTTCTGCTATTTCCCATTAATTCTCAACATGCTGCTCATCAGCATCAGGCTGATTACTTGACAGTCCCCCAATTGTATCACGCTGATTGCCTGGGTTGGGTACCTGTCTCAAAAATATACTACTTGATAACTGTAGTCAGCTTGTTACTCTCATATGACAAATGGGGATGATAAAAATAACAGTACCTTTCAGATAGGGTTGGTGCAAGCATTATGCCACAACATTTAAAGAAATTATATCACACAAAACCTAGAGCAGAGTATGTGCTTAAGAAATAGGAAAGGCCAGGCAAGGGAAGGGAACAGAAGGGAAGGGAAGAGAAAAGGGAAAGAAGGAAAGGAACCTATTCAGCATATAGCTCCATATCATCCTGCCTTTTTTTATTATAGTTATTATTGTTTGAAATATCTTTTTAAAATATTTACCTATCCAATGCCTCAAAAAAACTAGTGACACATAATTTACAGTTCATGTATTATACTAGTTATTCTTCCACATGTATCTTTACCATTTAAATTATGTTTCTCTGAGGGAGCATTCCATAAATATTTATATGAATAAATGAATGCATATACTTTAGGTTCCCTACTACATAAGCAGAGTATGGGGATATAGTTGATGCACATACACTTTTTTTTCTAATAATACAATACATGTTGTTTCACTTTGCATGTACAAATTACTGTCATAACCCTTTGAGGGCCTTGAGTGGAAAAACGTGATTAGCAAAGTTCTCTACCTAACAGCGTGTCAAGTTTAACTCATCACACTTGGCAGTCAACAATCTCAGTCCCAAATCCCTGATGTGTCTCTGCACTGGTCCATGTAATCCCTAAACAGGAGTGGTACATTCTGTTGGATAGATAAAAATCTGTACTAGTTAGCCATAAGCGATTCTCAGGCCCCTGTGGATTGTGGAAAGCATTTGAGTTACATTCTGGATTACCCTAAAATAAATGTTTTATTAGCTGCCAACTATTACATTAGAGATTCTGTGATGTGCCCCTGTCTCCAGAACATAATGTTGGACTTTGCCCAGCTTGATAAACTACTTCTTTGATGGCCAAGCTTTGACACTGATATGACAGGGATTCTACCAAGCATATGTAAGGTCCATCCTAATAGTCTACATGGTGAACTCTTCATAAATTGACAGAAGGAATTAATTTCTATACTTATTCTGGCAACATATCAAGAGCTCTGAATTGGCAGTGCTGAATTAACTCATTAAACCTTTATATTTTCCTGCACAATACCAGGCAAATATTTTCTTTATCTGAAAATACAGACTTAGTAATTTAACATTTTGTATAAAGATGGAATTTAAAATGTAGCCATCTCAATAAATATTATTAGCAAAATGTATGCACACATTTTATTGTTATTCTACATACTGCTGTTAATTGGATAATATGCTACGAATATCTACAAAAACTACTACAAAATCGAAGCTGAAGCACACATGGTATGCTCAATGTGATGTATATGAGAATGTTTTAGCAGCAAACGGGACTAGATTTCAAACAATCTGTTAAGTATAAATCACATTCTGCTTAGAATGTTATTGGTTCACAACTAGTTTCTCTCTATAATCAATAACAGCTGCTTTTTCTTATCCTGGGACATAGGCTATTTGCTCAACCATACATATCATTAAGCTACTCCACAAACCAAAGATCCCCAATAGATTATTTGAAATTTATATTTTAAAATGAACTGACACAGCTATCCAATAGCTAAAGGTACTTTGAGATATCACATAAACAGAAATCAGAATGCTATTTGTTCTTTAAAATACAGTTGTTCTCTCATTTTTAAAAAAGGTGCGCAAATGAGAAAAATAAGACAATCATAAAAATCAGTACAAATCATCCAGAAGTTAGTAAGTGACTTGTAAAACAGATTAAATGGAGCTTACCCAGTTTTACCCTAAGTTGAGGTGAAATTTGTATGGAGAAGGATAAATTAAGAATATAATTGGGTATTTGTGCATTTTCACCCCTGAAATAGCACCAGATCCAACTTTTCTTTTATTTTGTTTTTAACAGTAAAGTCACCTTAGTTGGAGACATACCAGGTAAAGGGAAGAAATATTTCTTTTCACCCCACTTCTACCAAAATAAAAGTCCTCAGACTTATATATGGGTCATAAGTTCCTAGAGACTAGTAATCTGTATGTATAAAATATTTTTTTAGTGTTTTTGATAAATTTAAATACCTACTCAATAAATGGCTTTTAAAAACCCAAAGTGAAATCAGTAAAGAAATCACTTTCTTTTGTGAAGTTGTATACATTTTTAGTTACTAGTTAAGTAATTATGAACTTTGATTTGATTTTAACATTATAACCATAAAATTGTGATTCTTCAGTTAATTAATTTATTTTTTTAAGAATTAATTTTTTCAGAGAGAGGGAGAGGAAGGGAGAAAGAGAAGGAGAGAAACACAGATGTGTTGCCTCTCACACACCCCTAAATGGGGACCTGGTCTGCAACCTAGGCATGTGCCTGGCTGGGAATGGAACCAGCAACACTTCAGTTCACAGACAGGTGCCCAATCCCCTGAGCCACACCACCCAGGGTTTCTTAAATTCTACTCCTGGATAAAGATAATCCTAAGGACTAGTGTGGCTAAATGGCTGAAAGACAACTTTAGATGATGTCATAGTCCCTGATGAAAGTCTGGTCTCTGAAAACAAAATGGTATTCTAATTGAATGTGCTTATTTTCTTCTCTTTTCAGAGAATTATTACCTCTTGTTTGGATGACTTTGGTTTCTTAATTAAAAAAAAAAATGTAACAGATAAAAGATCCCTAGTCTTGACTGATCACGGTCTCTATTTAATTCACATAATCTTCAATTGACTTAAAAAGACCTTATTATAAACTCTCATTAGTTCTTAACGCTTTATTTTAAAAATTTAATCCTTTTTCAAGTAACAAAGCATATAAAATTAACCATATTTTACTTTTCTGTTTTTTTCACACTCAAATAACTTTGAAGGTTGAAGGTTTAAATTTGAAAACAGAAAATATTAGCCGTGATCCATCCTGAAGCAAAAATGTTATGGTTCAGTTGTAAAGCCTCTGAAAATACAGCTTATAATAGAAGTGCTGACACAATCTTACCCAAGGATTCGTGAGCCCCGACACATACCCAAGGCATGTCATTACTGTCAATTGATTTCACCTTTTAAAAGTAAATAACTTCTTCAATAATCTTCATTTCCCTTTGAGTTTCTGAACAGTTATTTGTGTGTGGGGTTTGGCTCCAATCTCTCTCCCTGAAGTGGAGAGGGGTAGAACTGAAGGACACACACACATACAGAAACTTGCACGTGCACCCGATGAGTGTGGTGTGTGCTCACATATCTGCATATCATGCTTTTCATGGGCACAATCTGACTTGATACTCTACAAATATCCAAACTACATTTGTTAAAGTGGAGCAGCACTCTGCTTCCTGGGCAATAGTTTTCCCCATTTTTATAAAAGTATTATTCTATTTATAAGTTACAAACAAAAAGCCTTTTTCACCTATTTTCTAATATAAAGAACACATCAAATCTCTTTTTAATTTTTCCTCTGTCATCCAATTTAAAAAAATGCACTTTTGGCAAATATTACATGAAATCTTGGGAATGTTTAAATCACATATCAACAAATACATTGCATTAACACTTAATAGATAAATAAAATGAAACTTTGAAGTTAAAAAAAACGATTAATTTGAATAAAAGATAAAGTGACTGTGGATAAGATATACTCAAGCCATAATTTCTAAGATTAAGAAAAATCCATTATTCTAAAAATATATATATATTTTATTAAAATACCACATGCATTTTGTTGAATTTATCAAATGTTATTTTTCAATACTACTAGAAAACATGACTAAGTTTAATTACAAATTTTCATATAATTATTAAGCATACTCCATGATTTCTCTACCTAAATAATACTCAGGTAATCTTTTGACCACAGAAAAGACATACTAATTTCAAACTTGACTTCGGAATTTATGTCTCATTTGTAGGAAAAATAAGGTATTATACCTATTTATTGCATACAGGTATGGATTAAACAATTTAAAAAAATGAAAACCAGAAGTAGTAATTATGCATATCACAAAGAACATGCTACATTTTGCATGAATATTCATACAGTTCATTTATAGACTCATAGTCTCACATTATAAATTACTTTTGAACAACATCGCATTTTATCCTTACCACACTACTTCCTATATGAGTCTGCCAGAATTTTCCAAGTTTTATAATACTATAAATATATTCATATTTTTATAACTAAGTCAGAAATTTAAATAATGTAATAAAGTGTAGTGATAAAATGAATTCCCAGCATTAGAAAGGTAAGTTATAGAACCTAGTTAGAAGTAAGAAATATGTAATTAACACCTAAAGTCATATAATATTTTATAACCAGTCTAATTTTTACATAGTTTGCTTATTTATCAATTTACTGAGCACCTATTAGGTGTAAGACTGAATGCTAACATATATGAATCAAAGACAAAATTTCTCTTCAAGTAACTTACTAAGTAGTAAACAAATACAAAATAGATACACATAACAATAAAGTACTGTAAAGACTGACAAATGTCTCCTCATCTGCATGAAATGCCCTAGTAACTTAAAGGATGGAATATGGTTTTAGAATGTGGTTGAGGGGCATTTGATCTGGTGGTCAGAGCTACTGTAGTAGTACAGGGACATTCCAGGAAGAGCAACAAAGACAAAATGATACATTTATGATTCTTCAAAACAAAAAGTTTTAATTTTTGTTGTTGCTTGTGAAAGACTAAATCATTAATATCCAAATTTTACTAATAAAAAACTCTGATGCAATAACACAAAATGTAAATTACTGGATTATGTGAAGTACCTACTACAACAAAGTACATTTTTTATTAGCTCATATAACTAGAAAAGATGTCAGAAGCAATACTGTAAAAATGATCTTATAGGTAGTGGATGCCAACACATATTCAGATTTTTGTTAACTTTTAAGGTAAAAAGAAAAAAAAAAAAAGAAAAAAAACAAAAAAGCTCCAGGACTTTCAAAACAAAAAAAATTCTAAATAATTGTCAACATATTATATGGGATCATGGAAATTATGCCATATAATCCTATATGTCACTCTGGGTGCTCCATGGCAGTGATTCAATGGACCATGAAATAAATAAAGTGAAAGTATGTGACTATAATCTGTTCTACTATTGGGGGGAGGGGGTGATAACTGTCAGAGAGGTTTTCTTTGTTTAGCAAAAATAGACATGGGTAACTGGCTGCTATAATTTATAAAAGGAAGCAAGTCTAAGTGCTGTGAAAGTATTTTCTGAATCATCAAAAGGTTTGATAACCTCATGCTCTATTGACATAGTTTAACTCATGTCATAACTGAGAAGTTTGAATGATCTCAGCAGACTCTTCCAGGGGATTTAAATAGACCCAAGGTCAACTGGAAGAGTGAGTGAGGTCTTAATGACAGTCAGGATTGGTCCTTCCCCTTAGTGTGATCAGTGGCTGCTCTGATCTGTCACTGTTTGTATTGCACAAGGTGCTTAATGCTTTGACTATCACCCTTAATGTTCACCTTATCCTTTTAAATTTTTGACATCTACTTTTCTATTTATCTTTATTTACCTCCAATTTCCATTTTTAATAGCATCTGTAAATATTAAAACTTAGCTTAAATTCTAATTTCTAATATGAGTAACTTTTAAAAACATATATATTTAACCCATTTTTTGTTACATATATTGATCATCTATAATGTAAACCTCAATAAAGTTATGCTCATTGGAATGGAGCTGTTTACATCTTTCAGACATTCTTCCCAGTGAGAGTAATTGAATGCAAAACAATTAGGTCCATTAGTCCTAATGAAGATTATTTCAGCAGTATAGTTAGGAATTCTGGTTAGTTTATCATGAATACAAACTTAGGATCATTTATACTGCTCTGAACTAATCAGAAGAGACACCTGCCTTCCCTCAAGGAGTTCATATATTGTGATTAACTAGAAAAGCATGTGCCTGAGGGAAAACTTGCAGGCCTATTAACCTATATTTATGATTCATGCTCATTGATAACCTTAAAAATGCCTTGGTAGCCAAAAATAATCAGCATTCTTCCCAAATGTTCTAACAGGTCAGCTTACAGATACTTGTTTTGAGCTGCCCAGCCACATACAGGATGTATCACTCTTCATGGGCCCCAGCTAGTCACTGATGTATGATACTACCACTCCCAGGCCCTGTTACAATAACCTCTTCTCTCAAAATGATGATTTCTGTTAATACAACAAAAATGGAAATTGTCAGTGTGGGCAGATTGCCCTATGGAGATTGACAGCTGCCCAATCAGAATAAGACAAATGCACTCAGGCAATGTAGTTCAAAAAAATTACTTCACAAGAAAACTTTGTTGTTTTGTTATTATTACTTTTTCCAGGGTATTTAGAAATAGAGCAACAGTTTTAAAGCAAATTAAAAAGTTAAAGAAACCTTCAACATTTTGTGTTTTAAACTTTGTTCTTCTTTGTCTCTGACCATTTGTGTTTAATTTAAGAAACCCTTATTCACCACCTCCACATCACCCCATACATACATATACTTCTGCTAGGTATTCTACAAAATAATGAAAAAGGTTCCTACTTCCCAAAAAGATAAAGTAATGTTGAAAAAGTATAAAACATGTTTAAAGAGACTGCATAACATGCCAAGAAAAAAATAACAACATTTTACAACTCATCAGAAATGTAACACACAACCATCAAATAGCCAAACTCATGAATAAATAAATACTTAAACATATACATATGCATATCAAAGTAATGCTACCTTACAGGAACTCAGAATCTGTAGAAAAGATTTATGCAATGCATGCACACTGACAAAAAGAGGCACTAAAATGGGAATAATTTTAAAGAACAGTCAACACATTGAAAGTTTTCTAATAACTCATCTGACCTTTTCAAAATACACAAGACTTTTTTTAACAATAAATGAAATATGTTGCTATAATTGCCTATTTCTGAACTTGACTGAGCCATATCATCGTTGTACAGCAGAGCTAGCAAATTTCTAGCTGAGCTAGTTAGAGTACATTGGAAAAAGTAGTCATGTGTTCAAAGATGAAACATTTCAGACCTGATTTACAAATAAAACCCAGTGCATCTGTATTTAAAGCTGTGCAGAATGAATAAATGCCTAGAAACACATGCAAGCATTTTGAAATAAACCTGATTAGGTTAACAATTTTTCTAAAATCTTGCAGCTATGTAACTTATTCACTGGGTAGCTAGAGCTCCAAACTCTACTGCTGAAGTTTATCACAGGAAATAACACTTAACATGCTAGAAGTGCTGACTGTCTTAAAAATTTATATAGAAGGTACAAGTTAAGACTCCTGACATCCCCTTGAGTCAATAACACCATATATTTCTAGGTCCCAAGCTACCAAAATGCAGCCATGCAGGCTACCATAAATAACAGCTTGCAGTTTGCAAGAAAAAAAAAATTCACTGATAACACTACTAAAGACGGTAATGTGGTGATATAATTTACAAGGCCCAAAAATAATTTGCAGCTTCACTCCTTGGGGGTGCATCTGCACTGAACATCTAAGCTAAGTGTCTGTTGGAACTTTTCCCTTGAAGGTACAGTAGGTGGAAGATTTGTAATATCTCAAAGGCAACAAAATGAAAAAACAGAAAGATCAAATTGAAGGAGCTCCTGTGTTTAGAAAATCCTGCTGTGATGCTGTGATAAATTATTAAAACTTCTTGTTGATGTACATGCTTCTCTTTAACCTCACATCAGAACGTTGACAGTAAAAAGAGGTGGGGAAACTCAGGAAACATTTTAAGAGCCGAGGGAAAAAAAAATATTAGGGGAAAAGCATGCTTCTGCAAAGCAAAATCCTCAGATAGTTCCCATTAAGATTTTTCCCCGAACAGGCAAACGCTGTCCAGGTAGTCCCTTATGGGTATTTGTGCAGCATCATTTTGGCTTATAGCATTCACAGAAAATATAGTGTGATAACTTGTGTTTAGTAGAAACAAATGCTATTAAGGAAAAGCAGCATCGACTGAACTTTCTGAAAAGGCAGTTTTAAACTATCAAAAATTCTCTCTCATCATAATTTTTCAACAGCAGAAGAAAATGGATTATAGCACTCCAAAGTGCTGAAAGGCTTGGTCTTGTTCAACAGATTTTTTTTTCAATAAAGTTAATGCAATTTATCTTTATTAGCACATCAACACCGATATAGTCAGCCAGAAAATCAGTGTTGGTGGCACTGTTTCATAACATTCTCCTTCTCACACATCTCTCTGATCATTTCACAAAATCTGCTAACAATTCAGAGATCTAACATATTCAGGACTTATTTCATTTTTTAAATAGTGCAGTTTCTTAAGAATATCAAACATATCCTTGAACTAGAACAGCATGTATCTGGCCCTATATCCTTCCACTGGGGAGAAAAAATTATTGTAATTCTCTGATAGCCCAGAAAACCAAAAATTGCAAAAATATATTTATATCAATAACAGAGAAAAGTCTTCTTCCTAGCAACCTGCAACACAGATTCTCTTTCCTGAAATAAGAACCTGATTCCAAACATAGCAGCCTTTCTGCCTTCAGCTGTCCACTGACTAGCCTCGCTAACTCCATTTAGACCTTTAACACAAACTTTCATCACTTACCCCCTTTCCAAGGCTTTCCTTTCCAGGAAGTTCTCGTCAGTTTGCTCAGCGTGGGTCCAGAGAAAAAGAGCATCAAAACGAAGAGAAGTTCAAGTCTAGTAATTTTGCCCACTTTCTCTGATGATAACATTTCCACAAGTTAATTTCACAAAATTTCTCACATCCTCTTCCCTCCTGGTTATTGAAATAGCATCAGTCATTGAAAAACCTGAGGAGGGTGTTGTTTGGCCATCTTTAGCAGCTGAGGTAGCAGCTCCCCGGAGTAGCCCTGAGCCAAGCTACATTTCTCAGGGATCCGGCTGCTTGCAGGACGCAGTCAGCACTGCTGCTGCTGCCCGAGCTCGGAAATACTTTCTGATCTCCACCTCGCTTTCCGTGGGAATCTATTCCTCAGCGTTCTGGGCGAGCTTGATTGAAAAGGATAAAACGGCAATGTCTGTGTCCAGCAGAAAAGGGAAAAGATGTCAGGATTGTGTGAAAAAGATGAGCAGCAGTTGTACTGACAGCTTTCAGGCTGCTGCGTGATCCTAATAGCCGTGCAACCAACCAAATTGCTCTTTTAAGAGTAATAAGGCTTCAGTGAAAACCGGTGTCACTGCCACTGGGTGGGTAGTAGTTGGCTTGAAAATCGCCCAGGAAGCGCCACAGATAACGACCGTTTCAGCCCCGCTTTAGAATGTTCAGGGCTGAGCAGAATAGAGTATGCACAGAGGGTAGTTACTCTATTGTGTGGCTAGAGGAGGATTCCAGCAATGTAGTAGGGAAAGACACAGCCCTTAAAAGGCATCTTATTTTCCCTTTACTTCACCTCATGACATTAAAAAGGGATTGCATCTGTACTAATTATTCATAAAAGGGTCTGAAATATTTATTAGAAGAACAGCACTAGGGTATGATTTTTATCCCCAGCAAGGAAACAGGCCGGCAAATTTTCAATAGTTGCAGTTCTCTTCTGTGGTGAATCCAGCTTATTTGGGCATTTCTGTCACCTGAATGAACTCCCCCTGAATGCTGCAAGCAAACTTTTGCATACCAACACAGACTCTACCAGGGCTATGCTAATCACGCATTCAGGAAGCACATTTTTTATTTGTTTGTGTCTATCTCCATGGAAATACAAAGAACTCCCTAAGTCAGTCTTCTGCAGTTATATTTATGAAAACATGACTGATCACAAGGTGTGGTAATAATTAACATCTGGGGAACGAGAATGCCCCTGGACAAAGAGGAGGTAGGTGCAAGCAAATCAAATCAAAGTTGTTTGGTCTCTAATGCCCGAAGTAAATTAGCATGACCAAAACATTCTGGCCATTATTTGAAATCTGTCTGCATCTTCATATTATCTATATGGCCGCTTATCCCTTTAATCAGGGAAGCCACAATGCATGCATTATGCATTTATGTACTTTAAAGTAATCAATTGCTATATAATGATAACCACCAAATTCATGGTGTTACCAGTTTCAAAATAGGATAAATTGCTCTTTTCAAATCATGTTATTGAAAGTGGTACTTTTAGAAGAGCAATTTATCTTGTTAAGATAAACTATATTAAGTTTTAAAAGACAGTTATTAATTTATATATTTACAAAATAATGCTTATCAAAGATATTAAAGGAATACATGAAACAAGCTCACAGATTATCCCTTAGTTTAGAAACAATACTCAATTTATGTTCAACTGTTAATTAGAAAACATTAAAGATGTGAGAAAAGTTCATATAATGCTGACTTTATAAATAGTGAGTTTAAAACTTTATGTCTCTGTAACTTTAAAATTGTTAAGTACAAATTTAACTCAGAATTCTATTTTCTCTCTACTGTTTTTTATCTTGTTTACCTCATCCTTTACTCCCTTCTCAAAAGCATGTAAACAGAAGTTGGTAAAATGAGTTGGTGAACTCAGTCCTCACTGTTACATTCTGAGGAGGATTCTAGATCCAAAAGTATTTACAATCTACTGGTTCCATTGCTCTCAAAAGAGAGAATACAGTCTCTCATAATAAGTGAGTTTTTTTTTTTTTTTTTTTTTTTTTTTGCAATTACCTGGGCCTTCCATGGAATAGGACAATGACAAATAGATTTGACCTTGATAAAAGGATGTTGGTAGGGATGTCAAACATTTCTGAAGGACATTCCCAGAAAAAAGTTAATAGGAAAAACATTCTTTCTTCAATATATGCTAGGTTGACTATATGGAAATTCAAGTTTACATTTTTAAGATTTGCTTTTTTCTTGAGGATCCCCAGTAAACACCAGCCCACAGCCATATTTGGTAGAGAAATTAAAGGGTAACTGGAAGACCCAAATTACAATTGCTAAAGGGAAAGCCATTCTCCTGTAGAACTCACCTGGTTGAAGGCTGCTCGAGTTTTTAGATACCAGAAGAGGTAAGAAGAGCAAGTGCCAAAGAGAATGAATAAGGGTAAGGATTGAAGAAAAAGAGAAATATTGAATGGAGGGGGAGTCCATGTGAAACATATATCTGTACAGGTATAAGTATAGAAATAGCTTTCCTCAAAATTTATAATAATAAATTAGTTAACCTGTTAAAAATTCTAAGTACTTAACATGGATTGACTCATTTAATGAAAAACACAATGAAGTAAGAATAACAATCTTCACTTAGTATATTAAGAAACTGAGGCAGAGAGAGTATAAGTCACTTATTCAAGGTCATACAACTATTTTGAACTTAAATAGCTCAGCTCTGAGCCTTTGCAAATCACTATGCTTTGTTCTCTACTAAAGTGTTCTTTCTGTACTCAACACTTCTAAGCAGCTTGCTCTATTATTTGTGAGGCAATATATTTACTTTATTTTTCTATTAAAGTTGATATTCAATATTACTCTAATTAGTTTCAAGTGTTCAGTATAGTGGTTATACAATTATATAATTTACACAGTGATCCCCCTGATAATTCAAGTACCCACTTGTCACCATACACAGTTATTACAATATTATTGACTCTCTTCCTTATGCTGTGCTTTACATCCCTGTGACTCTTTTGCAACTACCCATTTGTACTTCTTAATCCCTTCACCTTTTTCACCCAGCCTCCCAACTCCTCCCCCCTCTAGCAACCTACTACTTGCTCTTAAGTAACACCTTTATGTTACTTCTTAACAAAAGAAAAATAATAATCACACTCTCAATATGTGCCAGGTTTTAATTGCTTTACATATTTTTGTTATTTCATCTTCATAAAAACCTTTTGAGATGAATCTATTACTCTTCATAGTTTATAGATAATTACTTGTTTAATATCATATAGTGGGTAAAGGACAGAGCCAGGATTTGAACCCAGTATGTCCTCAGTGTTTGTCATTCTACTTCTGTTTTCTGGAGTCTGGTCCAGGGTTCTGGGAACATCAGACAGGGCTCCAGGAGGGTTGGAAGAGTAAGAGAGTTGGGGATGGGGCTCTTTTGGTGTCTGTGACAAGGCAACTTTGCCTGGTTGTTGACAGCTGCAGGGAGCTGCAGAACTAAATACCAGAGAAGGCCCCTGAGAGTCAGTCAAAATAAACTTCCCCACCTGCATGTTCTCAAAGGAAAAGAGAGGGAAAGGGAAATCGGTGAGATCCAATTTGCACACAGTTACAGTAAAACATTATAAATGCTTTACGGTAGGTCATACAAGATTGTTAGGAAGACTGAAGAGAGCGAGTACTGTGAATGGGGTACATAGTAAAGCAAAGTGCAGTGAGAAATAGGAGAACTACTTGGAACTGCTAGAACATTCCAGGCATATACAGATCTGTATATATACACGTGTGTGTGTGTGTGTGTACCCGCCCCCCCCGCCCCCCCCCCCCACACGCACATTATATAGAGAGAGACAAGTTCAAATCAGGCAGAAGGCAGAGGATAATCCAGGCTAAGAGAACAACGTGAGCATGGTCGCAGAGATCAAAGAAAGCCTGACTCCTTCCCAGAACTGCTAGGAAGACAGTATGGCTGGGTCATCGGAGCATATGGGTGAGTAGTGGGAGATGAGGTAGCAATGGTTAGAGGGCTGGGTTAGAAATTTTAAATATGCTTACTGCAAAAGGTCTTCAGTTTTTTTGCCCTGGTGACAGGGAATTAATAATGAGCATTTAAACCTAGGAAATGACTTGATCCAAAATTAGTTTTTAAAAACATATATAGTATGGTAAAGAGTGGAACTGGAAGCAGAAAATCCATTTAGAAAGAGCAATATTCCAAGCAAGATAGATTTTCAAACTGAACCGAAACAGTGGGAATCAATAGGAAGGGACTTAACCCTCTCCTCAGAATGCTTATGTACTTAATAATTTGGTGACAAATAGATGCAGGGAGAAATGGAACACTACTCTAGTGTTTCAGCTCTCTCCTTTAAATATGTCAGGTTTTGTCAGACTTGCTAACATTTGCTCCAACTTTGACACCATTAAGCAAGATTTAGATGTCCTAGCAATTCTATTCATTTTTATTCTAATACCATTATTTAATTTATTCCAATGACACTCCCTAACATCTTACTTTTATGCACAATAAATACCATCTTATCTTTTGTTTATTTTCTTAACAAGGATATAATCTTATTAATCTCTGATATTAGGTAATAATGATGTAACATGAGCTATTCTGCTATGATTTTAATGCCTGAAAATGTACAAAATAAAACCTCTCCTTATTAGTTTACAACCAAAAATGTTAATAAGCATTTGAAAAGAATTAGTTGACTTTTGAATCAATATATTTTCTAATTCAAAGTTTATACTCACTTGATGAGAAGTTGTTGCAGACTGAGCTAGCCCTTTTTCTGAAAATTCTGTGAATTTGGTCATTAGGTAACTAGGTGGTTCTTAGTCCAGGGCAATAATAATATGTGTCCTACGTCTGGAGATATTTGTTTGTCACAGCAGGGGGACGGGGAAGGGGGAGTTTGCTACTAGCATGTATAGTGGCTAAAGGCCAGGGGAATTTCCAAACATCCTATATTACAAAAAATATCTTGGCTAAAAATGTCACTAGTGCCAAAGCTGAGGAACTCTGAGGTATCCTTGGCTTATCTGGACAAAAGACGATGATTCCTCCTCTAGCCACCGTTTTACCTAAGTGCAGCCAAAACAAATGCTCTTCACTCAAGTTCACAAGACAACCACAGATAACCTATTAACAAAGTGCCTGCCCTGGCTGTTGTGGCTCAGTGGGTTGAGCATCAGCCTGAGAGCCAAGTGTCACTGGTTCGATTCCCAGTCAGGGCAACATGACTAGGTTGCATGTCAGGTCCCCAGCTGGGGGCGCGAGTGAGAGGCAACCACACAGTGATGTTTCTCTCCCTCTCTTTCTCCTTTCCCCTCTCTCTAAAAATAAAATAAACAAATAAATAATTAAAAAAAAACAATGTGCCCCTATGACACCAACGTAAAATATCCTATTTATATTCTTATGCTTTAAAGAAACTCTCTTATTTTTCCACTGTCCCATCTCTCTGAACACCTTACACTAGGCCAAAGAGGTGGTAGATTTTGTTGTCTGAAAGGGGCCCGGTGATATATCTGTATATTGGAAGGAATCATTCTTATCTACATCAGTTTCAGTGTCCCTCCGTTACTTAAAACACCAGATAAAATCATCATGACACACTCAGTTCTCTGGCTCGCCAACAACTTTCCCCGGCAATGATTATTCTCTACTTACTATAGGTTGTATTATTATTAATATAGTTTATATGCTTCAATAATAAGCCATCAGAATAAAATTTCAGCTGGGGTTTAATCAAGGAGAGTTGTAAATTTGGCATAGTATTAGCTTGATAACTCTTGAAATATCAGAGGTAAGTTCATTAGTACATGCATACATACATACACACATAGTTGTCAATAATTACTTTGTTTTTACTCCCTAATTCTATAGTATTCTCTTTTGACTAAGTAAGCCAAAATACAAACATGAATGTTTTGACATAGAAAAACACATTTTAATGTGTTTTTTCTTTGTTTTTATCATGTTTTCTTTAAACAGGAACAATAAGATATTGAATATATTCCTTCTATCTCAGTCCACCATAAGTACAAATCATTCCACAAGCAAGATAAGAGGAACATTCCTAGTGCTTGTTCAAGTTAAGGTAATATCTAGTATACACTAATTTTATTTTGTAGGTCAAATAGGTACAGTTACAATTACCAGATCAAATGTGTACCATATAAATAGCTCAGTTACAGTAGGGCTGAAAAATTAACTCTGGTTAACTGAAATATCTACTAAACTAAAAGAAAATAATTAATATTTTCATTGTTAGAGAAATATTTAGAAAGATTTTCATTTCTTTTTCTTGTTACCAGTCGTAAGAATGAACATGTCTTAATCCCAGTGAGTTAAGACCTTGCAGTACTGAAGAATCACTGGGCTCCAGGCATATCACTTTGCATCCTGTTAGCCTGCATTTACAGGAGATAACAAGGAAGAGCTGAATCTGTAAAGATCAGTGCAAACTGGTGAGTTGAACTTTCAAATGAGCTCTGAGCTCCTAAGACTGCTTTTTTTATTTACGTTGTTCACTTTGTATTAAAATAAGTAAAATGGAAACATATGTCTTTATTTGAAGGCCCTACTTGTGGTTTTATTTCATAATATGCTTTTAAAAAGAAGAACAAATCAGTTGTTACAGAACAGTCATGGGGTTGTAAAGTACAGCACAGGGAATATAGTCCATAATATTCTAACAGTTATGTACATGTCAGATGGGTGTGAGATTTATCAGAATGATCACATAGTAAGTTATGTAATGCCTAATCACTGGGGTGTACACCTGAAACTAATATAGTAACGTATGTCAACTATAATTGAAAAAAATTTTTAAAGTAAACTTCCACTGGGTGAGGCAACTTGATGTTTTGCTCCCCATAAGCTTGTTTTGAAGGGTGTCTATTTTTTTTAATAGTTCCAAGCAGTGGAGGGTGCACCAAGACCTGTTCATGCCTGGTAGGGGAGGATCTTCATCAGCACAAGACTCAGGCTAATTAAAAACTATGAAAAGTGATGTTCAATGTTGGTGGGTTCATTTGAATCATCAGGAGGCATTATATGGCCAAAGCTAGCTAAAAGGAAGCTGCAAAATGGTGTCTTCATTCTGGGTAGCCATGGGACAAACTAAAATTTGGTGGTTCTATTCCTTTGATTCAACAAGTCATGCATGGAGCTGGGTATGTGTGTTTCTAAAATAATTTCCTCCATGAATCTCTGACATGCATCTTTACTCCAGAGTTCAGCAACTATCTTGAAAGGATAAGATTTTAACTGGGTTTGCTGTATAACACCTAGTCCATTATGTTCATATTGATAAAATTAGAGTCAAGTTTAAAATTTTGGAATGAAATTTAGTATGTTTGGAATTTTCATGAGAAAATTTTAATTAATTTCTGGCCCATGTTAATTTGTATTTAACCTAAATTGCATGATTACATGATTTCTCTGTAGAGAAGGCAGAATATGGGTCCTGGAGAGAAGTCCTACTGATTTTCTAGAGAATAATCCTGGGACTCTAGTCAAACATGCCTAAACCTATGAAACGTACTTTTCCTTCATCTGAAATATTTTCTGGGGCTTATGTAAAGTTCATTTAAAGGACAATGCTAGAAAGCTCACCATGGCTATTGGCTGTGCTACATCAATTGCATAAAATGTTTCATATCTATGGGAGATATCAATAGGATGCTTATTAAAGAAATATCATTCCTTTTTAATCTTTTTGTACTAAATTTAACATGAGATATTTTTTTCTCACAAATATATAAAATCTAAATAGTCCTTCTAGCTGAATTGCTAGAAAATCACTAAATCATAATGTTACAGAGTCCCTTGAGGATGTTTGCAGAGTATTTATTAATATATATGGTTGAATCTGCTCTGGTTCTCCCCAGAGTGTTCTTGAGACCCCAGGAAGACTATAATGTTGGTTCAGTTTCTAGTTAAGTGGTAAATCTCCCAAGGAAAATGTCTATATTGTAAATGCTGAAAATGCCAGATACGACTGCTGCACAGCTAATTGCTTTTTTGAAAAAAGCAAGTAAACTACAATTTTCAGATCATTTACAGGCTGTAAAATAGTGTAAGTTTTAAAGATTAATAGTGATATTTAAGAAATATTAAACTGAGTGTTTTGCAATGTCTAACTACCTCCTATGATGAATTCTTATTATCGATTAGGAATTACTGTAGAAATAGGAGCAGTTATATTATACAGTTATACATCAGTGCAGAATTAAGTTTTAAGTGTCAAAGGCAAAATATAACAATAGTATAAAAATAATTTATTTTTGTCTCACAAAAATGTCTAGATACAGGCAGTTGAGTTTTGCCTCTCAAAACTTCTGAGAGATTCAGATTCCTTCTATATTTCTTCTTTTTCCAACTTCACTGAAGTATTATTGACAACTAAAATTGTGTACTTTTAAGGTATAAAACTTTATTTGATATATGTACACATTGTAAAATATTAACCATAAGCAAGTTAATTAACATACCCATCACCTCACATAGATGTGTGTGTGTGTGTGTGTGTGTGTGTGTGTGTGTGCACGCGTGTGTAGAACATTTAAGATCTATTCTTCATCTTGTTTCAGGATGGTCTTCATTTCAAGATTACTCATGATATGAGAGGTTCTCTTCATCTACTAACATCATGTCAGCAGGAAGCACGAAATAAAAAGAAAAAAAAAGTTGAAAGTAGTTGTCTTTCAGGAAAATTGCCACATGTCACTTTGCTTACAATACACTGGCCATATTTTTGTTTAAGCTAGCTATAAAGGAAGTTGCAAAGTGAATTATTTATTCTGAGTAGCCATGAGACCAGCTAAAATTTTAGGGTTCCATTCCTCTGAGGAAATGGGACAATAAGTTTTGGGAAAAACTAGCAGTTTCTGACATGGAATATGATGATAGATCTTCAAAAAAATCTTTAGTAGTAACTTTTATCTACTAACACAATGACCCTTACTATTTAGAGTATTGAAGAATCATATGAAATAAGATCAATCTATAATAAAACTAGCTTATTTAATAGCTCATAGAACCTCAGTGTCAGATGAGTCTGAACAAATTACCTAGTTTTGTCCCTCTAGGTCTAGCTGAATTGCAGAGTTAAGTTTATGATTATGAAATAAAAACTGAACAACAGCAAAATCACTTTGTTTATAAAGCACAAAAGGCAAATATTCCTCACTAGTAGTATCTTAGCTTTTAATTAAATACTTCAAAGAAAATATTCTGATTTTTTTTAGAAAGACCATTCTTGAATTTATCTCAAATACTTTAGATGTTCTTAATTTTCAATCGTTCATTATAACCCTACCCTTTTACATAATCTAAACCAATATTTTCTTCCTCAGGAAAAAATTTTGAATATTAGGAAATAGCTGCATTTTTTTCCTTGAGTCTCACCTCTACAATCACCTTCAGGCTAAGCAATCTGCTTTACTTAAAAATAAATTCCAGATTCATTATCACCAAAGTAATTTTTCTTTGGACTTCTGGGTGCTATTAAGTATGTTAAAGTCAATCTTAACATCTAATCCAACAATATTTATTCATCCTAAAGCACAAAACATTCTTCATTCTCCTTTCTTCCTGATGCAAGCTGAATTAAGTATAAAAGGAATGATCTGGCAGCTGTTCACAATACCCTCCCCCTTCTTATCTCCACCTACCTCATTCCCATTGCTTAGATGGGGAGAATGTCATATGACAAAAGTGTGACTCACAATTGCTTCTACAGTTCATTTTCCTGTGAACTCTAGCATTAAGCCTAATGATTTGGCAAAAAAAGAATCACCTGTCTCTATTTCCTTTTCTGTTGGATTTCAGTTTAAATGTCTATGGGGATTATTCATTATTAGCTTCTGAAACTTCCAGGAAGAGACAGTTTCTCTGCTTCTATTTCAAATAATTTAAACAACCTGAAAATAATATTTTAAATAATTATTTCTAACAGTGCAATTTATATATACACATTATTGTATTAATATACATATATGCACATATAAGCACTAATTCCTAAGTGGGAGAATTTGTTAATTAATCACCCTTAAGAGCAAAATAGCTTCCCATTAGTCAAGCTTCAGGTTAATTAATCCACCAGATGATGAGTGATATAGGTCTTAGTGCTTTCTTCTTAACTATTTGCTATTCCATCCCGATGTGCTCAATATATGTCTCCCTGAGCACCTGGTCTCTGCTTTTGTAGGTGCTGAATTTTAGCACACCTCTGATCATCCTTTTCTTGTAATAATATATATTGAACGTAATTCTTCTTTGATGTAGGCCTACTCAATGTGGTGAGAAAAATGGGCACCATTTAGGATTGAACAAATAGACATTTTAAGAAGCAGCCACAGTCTGCTACTGAGGTTGGAGTAGATTTCTTACAAATAATGGCAAACAAACTTTCTAGGCAAAAAAGTTCATACCACTACATATATGACATTTCTATCAAATACACCCAATAAAATGAGTCACTAAAATGTTTCTTTAGTTAATTTTAGGTCCTAGAAATGTCTAACCTTGTGTCAGTAGTTCTCTCTGTACCTTTGGCTGAGTGTGCTCATTTCCAACTGCTTAAGGAGGGTGTGGAGAACATGAACACCAAGGCTTTAAGTGCCATCTATAAAATCTAGCTGACACCTTGCCCCGAACTCCAGGCTCATGTATCCAAATGTTTATTTCATATCTGCACTTGGATGCTAGTAAGCATTTTAAGATGACTCCTATGGTTTTCACTATTTCATCCTCTCCCACCACAATGTTATTCCTGTGGTTATGTTCTTTTATTGTAAAAATTGAAAGATAATCCAAGTAAAATTAATACAATCACAATAGAACTTTAGAAGCAGAGCGCTTTCTCAAACTGGCAGCAAAAGGGAAAGGCAGATGGGGAAATCAGAAAGACTTAAAGCAAGAGAAGAATTTGATGGATGGCTGTGTTTGGAGATAGAGGGATCATGAACAATGAGTGGAGAGTGACCCCTCTGATAACAGTCAGCAAGCAAATAGGAAACTCAGTCCTATAACCATAGGTCCTGAGTTTTTCCAAGAACCCGACTGAACCTGCAAATGGAGTCTTTCCCAGAGCCTACAGATAATAGTCAGTTTAGAAGAGGTCTTGGTTTTGGTACTGTGAAACCCTAAAGGGAGAAATCATCTGGACTTAAAAAGAATGCAAGGTAATGATTGGGTGTTATTTTAAGCTACTAAGTTTGTGGAACTTTTTCATGCATCAATAGACAACTAATACAGAAGTCTAATAAGTATTTCAAACTCAACATGTTGGACAAAAACAAATTCTGGTCTTTCCATCTTTTCTCCAAGGCATATTTTTTAATGGAAAATTCATTTTTCCAGTTTTTCAGACAAAAAACCCTAGAGTCGTTATCAGATCCTCTTTTTCCCCTTAAATCAATATATAAAATTCATTTTAAATTTGGTGAATCAATGTCTATAAAATATCCAGAATCTAATCAGTTCCCATTCCTTTCACTACTCCCACACTGGTTTGAGCTGCTAATACCTCTCACCTTTTATTATAAGGATCAACTTGTAGGGCTTCCTACTTCAACCCTTTCCTGACTGCTTCCTACATATTTTGTCAATGTGGTAGAAAACATAATATTTTAAAAATGTACCATATCACATTTTTTTCCTCAAAATTCTGTATTATTTTACCATTTAACTCAGAGTAAAAGTCAAAGTCTAGGCAATGACCTGGAATGTCTTTCATGATCAGTACCTACCCCATTCAATGTAGCCTTATCTTTTTCTATCCTCCACTTCAGTCACTAGAATTTATCATACTGGCTTCCTTAACTTTCAAAGAATCTGGACACATTTACCTCAGACTGTTTATTCTAATGGCCCCTTTATCTCTGATTCAGCTTCATCAAATCCCCCACTTGCATCAGGTTTTTGCTCAGGTTTCATCATCTCAATACACCTACTTTGACCACCTATGTAGCATGAACCTCACTCTTACTCCTGGCATTCTAGATCCCCCTTATTTTGCTTGTATTTATTTTTACCATATATTTTTAAAAATAATTTGTTTGTTTATTTATTTTATTTTTAGAGAGAGGGGAAAGGAGAAAGAGAGGGAGGGAAATGCCACTGTGTGGTTGCCTCTCACTCATGCCCCCAACTGGGGACCTGATGTGCAACCTAGTCATGTGGCATGACTGGGAATTGAAAAAGTGACACTTGGCTCACAGGCTGATGCTCAATCAATCCACTGAGCCACAGCAACCAGGACCTACCATATATTTAAAAATTTTTTTCAATATGCTATTTACTTTGCTGTTTTATTGTATTTTTTATTTCTCATCTTTTCCTAAATAGAGTGTAAGCTTCTTGAGAGCAGGCATTTTTATTAGTTTTAGTCATTGATGTTCATGTCTAAAGCAACTAGCATACAGAAAGAGCTCAGTAAATATTTGTTAAGCAAATGAATGAAGCTCAAGCATTTGACACTCTGATTAAAGGAGAACATCACCTACGGATCTGAGGCTCTAAGTTTTCCTGTCAGAGGCATGTTCAAAGGGACAATGAACAATGATAGTGACACTAGAGTTACCTTAAATACATTAACTTAACCATAACCCTAATTTTAAAAATAACAAAATGTAATACTGCATCTCTTTGGGGGAATTTTTATTATAAGGACAGAAAGAATATGCATTCCTGGCTCTCCCACTTGCCAGCAGTGAGAACCTGGTTATTTAATCATTCTGTCTCATATTTCTCATCCCTAAATTTGAGATAATGGTAGATATTGTATGAGGTTGTTTCGAAGTTAAATGAGATAACAGATAACAGATTAAAAGTGTCTGTGTGTTCTTTATTTAGAAAATTTTCAAATACTTTTCCACATTCTGATTCCTGAATGGAGCTCAAAGTAAGGTTCCTAGAGACACAATTTAGAGACAGCATCACTAACACCATCCTCTTCATTTAGAACTTCAAGTTCCCTCATTTATACTTGAGCCAAATTCATACTGCATACATTGTCCTGATCTCCATCAGTTCCTGTCCTCCATTTTCCCTGCCCTGCATTCCCGCCCCCCCATCCTTGTACAATCCATCTAACTCATTTTTACAACTCCTACATCTTTATAAAGAGGATTGTATACTACATTTTGCTAAACAATTAAATAACTTAGGGATTTACGACTCAAGCTTATAGTTCCTCCATGAGGGCATAACTTGGAGAAGCATGTATTATTTCATAAATTTTATTCTTATGTTTCAGTCCTGGGATTCATGATAATTTTCCCAGGGAGCATTAACCCCAGGAATCCATGTGGCATCAGCACTTTAGGTACATTATAACCTATATCTACTCTGTGTGAAGAAAGTCAGACAATCCATGTGCCCGTCCTGCTCTTCTTTTATGCCTGATATCCCTTTAAAATATATATATATATATATATATATATATATATATATATGTGTGTGTGTGTGTGTGTGTTACAGCATTCAGAAAGAAACTAGAGCACTAGATTGAAACATAATTTCTCTTCTAAGTGTACTCCATTTGTTTATGTTTTTCTCAGAAAGTATATTTTTACTGCTTGTCTCAGGTAGGATATTTTTATAGTTACCAAATAAGCTTTCTTCTTTCTGAAGTACTTTGATCTTTTTTTTCCAAATACAATTTCTAAAGCTAAAGTTATAAACAACATTTTCTCTCTTGGATAAAGACAATTAGGCACTATTTTAAAAGGAGGTTCTTAAAGCTGATTTTAAGCACAAGTATGCAATAACTGACATACCGTGACACATGGGTATAATTCTAGGCATGTGAAACTCCACTACAGCATAATTATACAGCAAAGAACTTCCACATGATAAAAATTAACATTTGGGTGGTCCACTAGTGCCTCCCTCCTGGTTTCCTTAGAGGTCATCAGGGAGACGGTGTTCTAGTGCAAGTATGACATAGCAATAGGAGGCACTTTAAACAAAGGATGTAGGGTGGTCAATTTCCCAAAGTAGGCACATTAACCCTTCCTCTCACAGATGATGAAATAGTTTCAGAGAGGCAAAATGATTTGCTTTCAAAAAGTATGTGGCTGTTTGCAGCCTTTAATTCCACCATCTATGAAAGGATCATTGTTTGTTTGTTTGTTTGTTTTTTTCCTATAGCATTAGAAAACATTAATGTTTGAGTTCTTAGTGCACCTAAGACTACAGCCTGTCCATTAAGTTAGACAAGAACCTCTGTGGCCTGACTGAAGGACTCAAGGAGATGTGCCACTGAATTACTTATCCTGGTGTCTCAAATTCTCTTACAGGAGACATATTCTTCAATGTTTCAAATCTCCTCCTCATACCTACCCCCACTTTTTATTATTATTAAAGACTTTATGTTTCAAAACAGTTTCAGGTTTCACAGCCAAATTGAGAAGAAGGCACAGAAATATCCCATATACCTTCAGCCCCATATATGCATACATACATCCCTCGTCAGGCTGGTACAGGTGTTACAATCATAAATGTATATTGAAATATCATAATCACTCAAAATCAAGAGTTTACATTAGAGTTCATGCATGGTATTGTACCTTCTAAGGATTTGAACAAATATATCATGGTGTATCATGGTGTATCTATCATTATAGATTATTTTCACTGCCCTAAAAATACTCTGCGCTCCACCTATTCATCCCTCCCCAACCCCAACCTCTGGCAACCACTGACTTTTTTACTGTCCCCAGAGTTCTGCATTTTCCAGAATTTTATATAGTGGAATCATTCAATGTGTATCCCAGACCCCCTTTTATTTATTAATCAGGTATGATGTAAATAAATTTGAAAATGCAGCAATTTTGTTTTAGAGGAACCTAATTAACAAGGTATCAATGTAACTGCAGTTTTAACATTGCTTTTTAACCTTCTCTCTTTTTCCTGTCACTCTTAATCCATCAAGCCACACACTCACCTAATTTTAAGACTTTGACTCTGTGAAGTGGCTTCTAAGTAAGTAGCCGAAGATTCAGGAGGTTAGTAACTGGCACTATATGTGATTTTTCAAAGAATGGTCTAATTCCAGTGTCAGTGGTCACACCGCCATAATTACACAGGAAATATTTACACAGTGGTGACTCTATTCCAGGAATCAGGTGGGCACTGAGACAAAATAGGAAGGTAAGTAGTGGAATTTTAGAGATGTTTTAAAGACATAGAAATAAAATGCCATAGGAGGAAGATGGACATGAGATTAATCATTACCGCTGAGGGTGGGAAAAACCAAAAGGTGTTAGCTAAGAAGTGATACTGAAACAGGTCCTTAAAAGTAGATAGGATTCTGATTTGCCTTCACAGAAAAAGGGAAAGGGTGATTAAAAGAGCAAAGACATAGAGGCACACTCATTTTCTGTGGCTGCTATAGCAATTGGTCACAAATTCGGTGCCTTCCCAATGGAAATTTATTCCTTCACGGTTCTGAAGGAAAGAAGTCTGAAATCAAGGTACCAGCAGGACAAAGCCATACCCCTCTGGAGAATGTCTTCCTTGCCTCTTCCAGCTTCTGGTGGCTGTCAGCATTTCTTGGCTTAATTTATGGCTACATCACTCCCACCTCTGCCTTCATTGCCACATCATTTTGTCCTCTGTGTGTCTGTGCTCCTGAGTAGGTCTCTCATAAAAACTCTTGTCATTGGATTCAGGGTTCATCAGGATGGCCTCATCTCAAGATTTTTAACTAAATTACATATGCCAAGACCCTTTTCCCAAACAACTTAGCATTCACACATTCCAGGGATTTGAGGTGGATATTTTGGGGGAGCCTATTTTTCTGCCTATCACAGATGGTATTGTGCTTTATGAGTGGCTGTATGACCGTGTTGGAGGTTGGGGGAGCAGTTAGGTTCAAGGCCACCAGGAGCAAGACATTTCTTGGAAGACTTTTGGAGTCCAGTATTATACTAGCAGCCATTATCTTGATCCAGTTTTAAAACAAAACTAAATTTTTAACCAAATAATAATGGTTATTGTAGAAACTCAACTCTTCATTTTTTTTATGTTTCTCAGTAGAATGAGGTTTTATTTTCTATATTTTTATTTAAACATTTCTAGAATTAAATATATTTTTAAGTTTTTGTCTTGTCCTTTGTTGTAGCTTTTCTTTTATTTTTGACTTTAAATATCTATTTTTTATTTTTCAATTACAGTTGACATACAACATAATTTTACGTTCAGGTGTACAACCCAATGATTAGACATTATATAACTTACTAAATAATCATCCTGATAAATCTAGTACCCATCTGACAGCTTGAATAGTTATTATAATGTTATGGGTTATATTCTCTATGCTGTGCTTTATGTCCCCCATGACTGTTCTGTAACTACCAATTTGTAATTCACCTTTTTCATCCATACCCCCAACCCTGCTCCCATCTGGCGACCATCAAAATGTTCTCTGTTTTTATGTGTCTATTTCTGTTCTCCTTATTTGTTTATTTTGTTTTTTAGATCTAGTTTGTCAGGTGTAAGTATTGTTACCCCAGCTTCTGTTGTTTGTTTCCATTTTCATGAAATATCTTTTTTCCATTCTTTTACTTTTAGTCTGTGTGTATCATTGTATCTGAAGTGAGTGTCTTGAAGACAGCATATGTAAGGGATTTGTTTTGTTATCCACCCAGCTTCCACGTGTCTTTCTTTAATTAAATTTATTGGGATGACATTGGTTAATAGAGTTATATAAGTTTCAAGTGTTTATAACTGTGATACATGGTCTGTATATTGCATTGTGTGCCCACCACCCAAAGCCAAGTAATCTTCCATCACCATATATTTGGCCCTCCTTATCCTCTAAAGCAATTTTGGTGGAAATGACATCTGGAATGTGCCAAGATAACTTAGGCACCTATCTCAGGTGCTTGGAGAGGCTGTATCACTGTACCCTGATTATTCAGGGGCACCTCTGCATTCAAGATATCCCTCTCAATCTTTATCCACCACACGTGGGTATTGGACCGGCCCATTTTGTGTATCCACCCTTCTTACTTGTCTCAATGTGGCTTCTTTATATCCGTAGTTGCAGGACTTCTGCTCAGCTAGAATGCAGGCAGTTCTGAATGATGGCTGTCCTATAGTTTAGTTGTAATTTTTATGTGACTGTGGGAGGATTTGAATGCAGCTTTTACCTACGTTGCCATCTTGACCTTCAACACTTCATTTTTAAAAATCTTCAATGAAGTAACAGGCTCAATAAGTTTAGATAACTTAGTCAAAATCATATCAGCAATTCAGGTATCATAAGTAGCAAATTCATTATCCAAATACAAGTCATTAAGCTTTTTAACTATATTTTATTTTTTTCATCAAATTATTGAAGAGGACTTCCAGCCAAGACGGAGGCTTAGACTGACATGTTCGGTCTCCCTCTACAACTAAGAAGGATACAACTACCTCAAAACAAAAGATAACCAGATATTCCAGAAAATAAAACTACATGGAAGTCCAACGTATCAAGTTATAAACCAGCGGTGCTCGTCCAGATGGGTAGGAAGGACAAGAAACCGCGGTCCTGTCTGTGGTAGCAATGGGCATAGCGGCAGGACTGTGAAAAACGCCAGGGGAGCAATCCCAGCTGAAGTCAAGACCCCACAGATCGCGATTCCAACACTGGGAAAGGCAGCCTCCCCAGTGCCTCGGATGGTGAGGCCCAGAGGGTGGGGGGACGAATCCAGGTCTCTCAGCAGAGAGTAACAGCAGGAATCCATCTTGGACCCCCGCCCCCACACAAAGTGCCACAGTACAGCAAAAAAAGGTCACTGATTGCAGCCGGTTGCCGGGTAGTGACGAGTGCATGGGGCTCCACCCCCTACAGCCTGCCCAAGAAGCAAAGCTAAACATAAGTTTGTTAGAATGAAGTAGACAATGATTGAAATCCCAGTGACTCAGCTCCCCAGGCAGCAAATGCGGGACCTGACAGACGAACAAATAGTAAACCTTTCTGAGGTTCAGTTCAGAGTTATAGTTATAAGGTGGCTTACAGAATTAACAGAAGATTGGGAACAAGACAGGGAAGGAATGAAAGCTACTCATACTGAAACAAGTGAAAACACACATACGAGACAAGTGGTGAGGAAATAAAATCCAGAGATCAAATCAACCAACTGGAACATAGGGAAGGAACAAACAGTCAATCAGTGCAGAAAGAGGAAACAAAAAGTAAGGAAAGTGAGGAGAGGCTCAGAAACCTCTGGGACAGCTATAAGCGAACGAACATTCGAATAATAGAATTGCCAGAGGGCAAAGAAGAAGAACAAGAAATTGAAAAACTATGTGAAAAATAATTAAGCAGAACTTCCCAAACTTGGGGAAGGAAATAGACTTATAGGTCCAGGAAGCACAGAGAGTTCCAGAAAAACAGGACCCAGGGAGAACCACTCCAAGACACATTATAATCAAATTGTCAAAAATTAAGGATAAAGAGAATCTTAAAAGCAGCAAGAGAGAAGAAAAGAATCATGTACAAAGAGGTCCCAATTAGACTATCAGCTGATTTCTCAAGGGAAACCCTGCAGGCAAGAAGGGACTGGCAAGAAATATTCAAAGTAATGAAAATCAAAAACCTACAGCCATGAATACTCTATCCAGCGAAACTGTCATTCAGCATAGAAGGGCAGAGAAAGTGCTTCCAGGACAAAGTAAAACTGAAGGAGTTCATTAGATCCAAACCACTATTATATGAGATGTTAAAGGGACTGGTTTAGAAGAAGGCGGATCAAAACTATGAACATTAAAATGAAAACTGCATCACAAGAACCAACAACAGAAGCTAGGGAATCAAAACAATGGCAAACTAAATAGGCAACGAGAGTGGAAAAAGAACTATAGGTATGGGGAACATATTGGGGGGAGGTCAGCGAAGAGTGGGAAGGGGGAAAGGGAGGGAGATGGTACAGAAATTAAGAAGCATAGTAGGAGGGAGTGGAGTAGACAGGAAGATGTTGAGAAGAACTATATGCACAACCAATGCACATGGACTGAAAGGGGGGGACAACTGGAGGAAGGGGGGCCACTGGGTGGAGGGGAGCAGAGGGAAAAGAAATTGGGACAACTGTAACAGCATAATCAATAAAACATATTTTAAAAAATTATTGAAGACATAAATCCACACACTGACACACGTGCATGAGCACATACGCAGAATTCTAACATAATGATGTATGCATTAACTTCATTAATGACAATGTAATGGTTGAGTCACAAAGAATATTCTTTCATAACTCCACTATGCAGTGGAGGTTTTTTACCTGTGGAAAACAAGGATGCACATATACCATAGTACTTATAACAACATATATAATTCTTTGTCTTTCTATCTGCTTCATATAAATGATAACTTCTTGAGGGAAGAAATGATATAGTAATAGTGACAAATTTTGCCCCCATATCCACACCTCTTTAAAGAGACTGTCCTGGTGGCTGTTAGAATTATGTGTGACTATTGACCCCCACCCTACCCCACAGCCTGCAAAGACCACTAATTGGATCAAGGGTAGATTAGGTAAATTATCTATGGTTTGAGATATACTTTGTTCAATAAGCAATTTAAAAACTTAAAATGTAAATGTCGTGCCTATGCCATTTTATTAGTGGGGTACATGAGTCAGAATCAATAAATTCTTGTTTTGAGATCCTGTGAGATGCCCAAGAATCTTTCCTAAGTGCCTCTTCACCTGAATTAGTGACATAAACTGACCTTATTGAGAGAACATCTCCTCGTGTGCTGAGTGAGAATGTTATATCTAGATTTATGGCCTCATGAATCCCACCTCTGATCTTTAGCAAGAGTGAAGTTTGGGAAATGTTACCCTCCTATTAATAATAAGTTTTAGGGCACCATCACTCATCTGAGGAATAGGGCAAAAATCACTCTTCATTAAGACAGTTTTTTACTTATACATCATTCTTCAGTAGAGAACAAAATTCCTAACCAGGGTGCAAATGCTTTTATTCGGAATCACCTGACTATTGGCTATTACTTGTAAGACTAATGAACAGTTGGAAATTCAAAAAACGTTATTTTAAAATCAATGTACATTTCTAAGACAAGTGTTCCACCTGTCACAATATGCCACATGTGAAAAATAAAACAGATTCTATCTCTAAAGTCTCTGTGCAGTATGATGAAGCATCACACCCTCATGTATGAGAGCAGGCACTTAGAATTACTGACTCCAGTATGCAAAAGGAAATACAAAAATCATAAAAAGCCATCATAGGAAATGATCTAAATGGGAAGTGACATCTGCCTAAAAACAATAATGGCTAATGGAGTCCATTTAAAGTGAGGAAAGCCATCAATGATGGCCATCTTCAAGGTATTCCATCAAAGAGATCCATCTCATTACATGGAACATTCTTATAGTCTCTACCCAGCAACACTTGGTCCTCCCTGTGAGAACAATAATTTCACTAAAAATTTCACTTGTTCCCTATATTTTCTAGGCCTTGGATGTTGAGTGGAGCCATACAACTAAAAATGGCCAATGAAATACGAGCTTAAGTGGCATGCATCCATTCTAGACTGCGCAGTCAAGTGCATGTATGGAGTTCTATACTCTCTTTCCCTGACACAGGGAAAGTAGAAACCTGAGTTTCAGAGAGTATAGCTGCAAGTTAGTGGACCTTGGGCCATACTGGATCCCTGAGTGATGTATGAAGCAGAACCACCTGTATCTCACTGCTCATACTTACCTATACACCATAAGCAAGAAATAAACTTTTGTTTTAAGTCACTGAAATTTTCAGTGATTTTCTTCTGAACTGAGTTGTGTATATAAAAGAAGAGCCAAGTCATTGTAAAGGAAAAACTGCAAGTAATAGAAAGAATGTGAGCTCAAAAAAACAAAACAAAAAACAAAATACAGGTGAGCTTGACATTGCAAATCCAAGGAAACACTAACCTTACCAAAGCTTGAAAAGGTGACCCTGCAGTTACAGAAGTGTTTCTTCTAGTCCTGGCTTTTTCAGCAAAGCCCCTCCAGCAAATATTCACATCCCCACAGATCATAAAAGCAACAATTGCTAGCTAATGATCCTCTAGCCAATCAATCAGGATCAATCAGAACAGCAGCCACTGCTCACCCTCTCCTCCCCACCCCCTGCCCCCCAACTGACTTTAACACCCTTCCTGACTAACTTCCTGGTGTGTGGGCCTGCAGAGTTTCTGATCCAATCTGGCTCTTTGGCCTCTAGTGTCTTTTCTCCCTGTGTTTCTCTGTCATTTGAGGGATTAGATTCAGTTACTTGATGAAACTGTTTGAATATTCTGAACATTTATTTTGCCCTTTAGAAGGGCACCCTTTCTAATTCCCAAAATAACACATGCTAACCTACAAGAAGCAAGCTTGACTACTGAGACCTTTTGGGTCTCAGTATATTCTAGTCTGTATGTTATTGCAACCCCTGATTGCCTGCAGTTTAATATCCTTGTACAGTTTCCTTTTCTCTGATGAGAGAACTAGAATACTTCATGTTTTTTTTTTAATTAAAAAAATTGTAACCTAAAGATGCCTTCTAAAAACTTAATGTTATAACATAGCAAAAACAAAAACTATCCAAAGAAAAACATGTATCTGAGCACTTTCTGACACATGACATTTAGAAATCTCATCTTTTAAAAATCATTGAATAGTATTTCTATTCACCATTAATTATAGGTAACAAAGAAAGCTAATAGGATCACAACAAGGAAGTAAGTTGGGTAAAAACATAATGTTTTCTTTAAAATGAAAAAAAATGGAAAATTTGGGGATTATATTTTCTTATACTTTAAAGTAATTAAAAAGTATCTTTCTCTATTCAGTAAATATTTCTCCAAATTACATGAAGGGCTTTTCTTTCTTGCTCTGGAAATATAACTGATGAATCATTCTTTGTGCTTTCATTTTTAACTTGACATGTAGCTCACTCATACAGGTAAAGCACACTGTCCACTTTGCCCACAGTCACTGACGACTGTAGCAGGTCCTTCTCAAAGCTCAGTGGAAACTGTAAGGACAGAATATGTGGACCGAAGAGCCTATATTTTTTAAGGCAAAGGCTGTATTTGAAACATTTTTTTTTTAATCATGCTTGACAGAATACCCCATCCATTAGTCTCTTACTACGCACTTAATTTAAATATCCTCTAATCGTGAAGAAACAGGAAATATAGATAATTTTCTGAGTGTTTAGGTAGATGGTGGAGGTGGGCACCTCCCTGAGTTGATGTGTGTGGTGCAAACAACATTAACTGCCTACTCATTTCATCTTACCTAGACCGTTTGCTTCTTGATCATTTTAATAACATATTTAACCAGAATATATTTTTAGAGTAGACCAATTAAAAATATGTATACAGTGTTTTCTGGTGGTTCTTAACTGAATAATGAGAAAGGATGTCAGAAATGTTGAAAGAAATATCTCCTGTGGTTTAGATGCTTTTTGATAAATTATTTTTATTAATTTTAGCAGAAAAACCATTTTCAAACATCAACAACTAACTCTTGAGTACTTTTGTTGTGGCAGGTTTTGTTCTATTGCTCTTTATGTATTGACTCATTTAATCCCCACAACCTAAGAGGTAGATATTTTTACTATTGTATTTTACATCAAAAATTCAGGGCACCCAGCTGATTAATAATGGAGTGGAATTTGAGTCCAGCCAACATGGTTCTGTCTCAATCATTCACTCTCTTCCATTCCCACTGTTTTATGTCACATCTCAAAAGCTTTCTCCCAGGCTTAGCAATAGCTTCCTGACAGGTTTCTCATCCTCTATTCAGCCTCATCCTCTTTTGGTCATCATCTCCACAAAAAACAAAATGATGCTGATAAGTGAAAATATAATAACTTCCTTCCTCCAATTAAAATTCTGTAATGATTTTCCATCCTTTACAGAATTATCAAAAAACAACTCTCTCCCTGCCAAGACTGTTCTTTTACCACCTTGCCAATAGCTAACAATTGTTACGTACTAGCTCTCTACCTAACTCTTTGCAGTTCATTGAGTATATCATGACATTTCATGTTTTTGATACTTAACTTAGGCTATTTTGTCTATAGATTTGCTGACATCTTTTCTCTGCCAGGCAAAAATCAACTTCAATAAATGTTATTTTGGTTGAGAGTGTGAAAGGTCGTCTCTTCTACCAATGATTATTTGCAAATCTGCACTATAATGCATTCTGAATATGAAGTGACATTAATTAAGCCTGATCACCCTGTTCATTATTTCACATATTTGTATATAACAATTATTTATTTGAATGACTATGACTTCTATTGGCTATGAACTATCTGAGAGAAATGTTGATAAATTATTCACTTTTGTATATGCAGTGCCTACTACAATGTCCAGAATATAATAACTACTCAGTAAAGCTTAACAATTAATGAGTTCTCATTAAATAGTAATGAGAGAAAACTGAGGTTGTTTGTGACGACCATATTTAAGTCAGAGAGGAATGTATATGCAACATGGAATACATGATAGACGTGAGCTTAATGAGAAAGGGAATAAAAAAATAGAGAAGATTCTGCTGAAGATATGCAAACAAGATGAAAGAAAAGGATATTTGGGAGAAAGGTTAAGTTCAATGTTAGATTAGATTTGAGACTAAAGCGTGAGTCAACAAGTTTACATACTAACTTTACTTTTCTACAACAATTAGTTTGTCTTTTAGATAAAGACAACCTCTTATTCCCATGTTTTTCCCTTTGAAATTAAATTGACATAAATAATAATATATAATTGACATAATAGTTGCTTTAAAGTTAAAATAACCTGTTTCTCTGTAATTTTATTTGTTTCAAGCTTCTGGTGTCATTAACACCAAAATATTGTATAAATATTTTGTGTATAATAACATTTAAATGTTTATGCTAAGTATTAAGTATTTATAATAATAAAAAATATAAATTTATTTTACTTTGGGACTTTGTCTCTTCTAACTGGTGTTCTGCTGATGATGTGTTATTCTCTGTATAAATACATAAAAAATAACATTTCCACTACTTTTCATTTAATCTGGAACCAGAGTATAACTATTATAATTGAGTAAATGTTCTTAGATTACTTACAATTAGATACTTGCAATCAAATCATCTTCATACAAAAACTAGAATAAATGGGGGTGAGAAGGACTGTAACTCAGAAAGTCTTATAATATATTACATGTATGTAGCATTTATACAGTGAAGACCTACTTGAATTTTTAAAAAGAATTCACGAGCAGGAAATAATAAAAATTTTATTCTGAACAAGGAAAGTTCTCCTTGTCATTGAAATGATCTCTTATTAAACTTGGCTGTTATTTTTCAGACCTGCATCCGGACTCAAATATTATTTCTCCAAACATAATCCTGAAGAAAGCGTGATGAAATGGGTAGGCTTCTAGGACAAAAAATAATTTGTTAAAAGCCTTTGAAAGGAGCAAGGGAAAAACACAGGACCAGTTTTGACAGTGAGAGAGTTTGGATTGTGTTGTAATGTGGCTAAAAAGAACTTAAGCCCTCCTCTCACACCGGAAAAAAAAACAAAAAAATCAGTTATATAACAGTGGCAGGTAAGTCTATGTGCCAGTTAAAACTCTTAGGAAATGCCAATGTGCATGAGGAATTGGAATCACATAAACAACTGAATGAAGAAAATTCCAGTCTCTTTTAGAAAAAATTAAATTTTAAAGTTAATTCTAAAATAATCAAGAGGGTTCACAATTCTTTTTATAACCACAGGAGCTGATGACAAATTATATTTTTAAAAAAAGCAATTGAACTAGTGCATAAAATCAGTGTGTGTTTACACACTGGAAGAAGCTGTGCATCAATGAGTCAAGAAGGCGGGAAATGAATGGATAATCCTCTTCGTTGCTTCATAAAATGAATGGATTATATCTATCAAATATATACTGAAAGAAGACAATGGAAGATGCCTTTAGCAAGTTAAGATGATTACATTTACCTCAGAATTCTTTACAGCAGTAGTGTTCCCTGGAGTGCTCTGTACTCTAAAGAAATGATCAGGAATACTATAAACAGGATCTCATAAGGATTATTAAAGGCGAAAGAGGCAAATATCTCAACAGAAAAAAAAAAAATCTCTGATCCCTTTATTGTTAAGGTAAATAATTCTAAAATGTTTTTCTATGTTTATTTACCACCTTGTCTCAAAAATGTTAGAAAGTATGTTCATAAGATATCCAAATATACAAACTTATAAAATTTTAAAAAGGTAAAAATACACAGTAAAGGGAGTAAAAGGGCAATGATATAATAGTAAACCTGGAATGAAACGAATACAATTAGAGTGCTTGAGTCATGTATTTGGTTTTACATTTTATAATGGTTCATGTAAAAGGTGAGAAACAACCATTATGAAATCCAGGTTCCATATAATAAAAGTTGAGCAATTGTTCAGAACTGATCCTAAGACAAGAGATGTACCTCTTCATAAGATTTTCATAAAGATGACCCTGGGTAATAAGATGAAAACCTTTCTCAACACCTTCAAAACTAATACAATCAAGTTTCATATGGCTGTTTCTTATTTTAAAATAACCCTATGCAGAGACTGATGGCATGGTAGAAAACTGCCTTTCAGTAATGTAAAGGTCAAAAGTACATTTTAGCATTCTGCATTTTGTGTTTCTGGAAGAATAGGTGAACTGCATATCCTCCAAGAACTGTCATAAATGCTACTTCTGTCTATACATTTTCAATGTAAATTGAGTGACAGGAAATTCAGAAATGCACTCTTTTGTAGGTACTCAAGTATATTTATTCTATGTTGCTAGATTAGTGAAGGTCTATTTATTATAGGTAAAGGTTTATGTTTAAGGCTGAGTTTATTTAGAAAAGCTGATTGATTTTTATTGATGTTGAAACATCAAAATGCTGTTAGGGCCTAAGAGACAATGAATTAAATGAAGCAAGTAATTTTTAAAATATTTATATTAAATAAGTTTGAAGAGTAGGATGCTGCATGAGATTGTTAGGAAAAATAATTGCTTCTTGAGATAATTCTTAAAAGGACAGATAACAAACTTCAATGGTTCCTACTGATAAAATAGACTAAATATGTCTGAATGGATAGTGCACTCTATTACCACCTCTTAACAAGGATATGTGCTGTATGGCAAGATTCATAAGTTTTGTTTTGTTTTGTTTTGTTTTTTGTTTTTTGGTTTTTGGTTTAATTTAAAAGACTGTTTTAAGTTTTGTAATAAAACAACTTGGCTCAGATTTTATTCTTTTCATAAACATGTTGCAATCAGAATTCTTTTCAATAAAATAAAATTATAAGAGCCAGACTTCTACCTTATTATCTTCTCACCCTAAGGTCATAACACAGTAAAGGTTGTACTAGAAACATAAGTATGTATATTTTCTTATTGAGATTTTTGAAAAGCAGAGCATACACAAGCTAGAGATGTGAAATAAACTACAAGGTGATTATTTACTGCTGCTGCCATGAGGCTTGGAAACTAAACGTGGGATTTGATACCCAGCAAGAATGCATCACTCATCAAAGACATTTGGTTTTAAATTAAAAAAAAAAAAAGAATATTGAAGACTTTCCAAGTTCCATTAGAAATTGTTTTAAATCAAAATGCTAAAAAATGATGTAGTTAGCAGTGAGTTTAAAGTTCTAATCAGCAATAAAATATGCATAGTAATAATCATACAAGTTAAAGTAAGCCTAAGCCAATTATTTTATAAATATTATGCATTTATAATGACTAGTTATTTTTTAAATAAATAAAAATTTTATAGTATTATTGGATTTCACATGTGATTTAATTCATCTAGGAGAATATTGACAATTTACTATGATTTTTAAATAAATCAGCCAATTCAACTATGTCACTCAAAAACTGAGAATAACAGTTTAACAATACCAAACTTATTATGTTTAATTTATATCTTCATAACTGACATTTTAAATGGCAAATATGTTTCCCAAAGAGTAAAAATTCAGGGTCATATTATTACACGTTATTATAAAATACTGAATAGTTTCACTGTGCCTTGGAGAATAAAACTACAATTAAACGACAGTTGGAAATGCAACTATAGTTCTCATGTAGGCAAATAGTATCTAATCAATATGCCAAAATTGCTATTGAAGCACTTAGGAAGAATTCATGACAATCGTCTTACTATAAATTCAACCCAACTAAAATGAGGATATAAAGATGTCAAGGCCATGCCCATGAATGTTCACTACATAATGTTACTTTAAAGACTGTTCTTGAAGAGCTTTCAAAGAGTCCATTCAATTAAATATTTATTCAGTGCCCTCTAGGGGCTCGGCATTAGGTGAGCTCCAGAGGGGTACAGACCAGAGAACACACAATCTTTGAATTTTTGGATCAGCCTAAGAAATAATCCTTTGAGCTAGCAATCTCATGCACAGCAGGAATGAACTTTTCATACCCTCTTATTGTATGCGAACAATGTTTGTTACTAAAATAAAGTGCGTCTCTAAAATTTGTCATATAAAAGAATCATTCTTTTTGAGATTAGAACATTTTGTAGAAAATATTACTCATGACTGCAGTCTGGATAATAGGAGGAATATAGTCAGGTACATAAGGAAATGTTTTATTTTCTAGGAAAGAAAAGCAATGAAAACAAAGTCATACAAAACATAAGTTAGAACCGAGAGCTACCTTAGGTACAGTAAACAGATTACTCTGACACCCTAGTTGGAAGATAAATCTGACAGTGTGTAAAAGTACTATGAAGTTTCCCATCAAAACACTTTTAAAACATAATGCTGATTGTTTTCTAACCCTAGAAGTAATATCTGTTTATTTAAATTAATTGGAAAGAGATAAAAGCTAAAAGATTAAAAAATCATCACAATAAAAATGTCTTTGTTGTAGTTTAGCTGCAAATGCTCAAACACATACATGTCCTCATAGTTGTAAAATCATAACTGTACAGTCATGGTATGTAGTCTTTTTAATTGTATCATCAGACTTTCTCCAGATAATTAAAAAACTTCTGTAAATAGTCTCTTAGTCGTTCAATAGTATTCCAGCATGTGGATTGCCATAGCTTCACTGGCTTTGCAGCTTCATTTGTTATTTATGGTATGACAAACACCCTTGCCTAGAAGTGCAACTATGGTACCAAAAGACAAAAGTTTCTTTAAGGATTCTAGCACAAACTGCCAAAGCTCTCCAGAAGGGCTGCTCCACTGTATACATGCACACCTTCAGAGTGTAACAAAAATATCCTGTGCCACACTGGGATAATGTGTTGGAATGTGTCATTAAGGAATATTTACTAGAGGAATAGAGGACTAACATCTGTTTAAATGTGCACTGACTGGATAAGATTTTCAGCCAGACATTGAAGGAAAAAACAAACAATTTAAGGAAAACTTCAAAGTAAATAAAAGTGTCTGTTGTTTTAGGTAAAAGTTGTAAAGATCTTTGAAAAATATAACTTTCTAAAAAGAAATTAAAGTAATCCCTTAAAACAGACCATTTGGGAGGGATCTAGAAGAGGGGCTGAATCCAGACTTGGAAAGGGAAATGTCATGTCATAGCCATGTCAAGCTGTCATAATAAAATACCACAGACTGGGTGGCTTAAACAACAGAGATTTATTTCTCTCAGCCTGGAGGCTGGAAGTCTGAGGTAAAGGTTGGGACCTATTCAGTGTCTGCTGAGAGCTTTCTTCCTGCCTGCCTTCTGCATGGCTGCCTGCTGCTGTGTCCTCATTTGGGTTGTTGGAGTGAGGTTGGAGGGGAGAGAGAGAGAGCTTCCTCTTCTTACAAAACCAGGGTCCTACTGGATTTGTGCCCCACCCTTATGACCTCATTTGTCCTTATTTCCTAAAGACCCTCTTTCCAAATACAGTCATATTGGGGGTTAAGGCTTCAACATGATACATTTGATGGGGGACAAGATTTAGTCCACAGGAGGAAGGTCCTTCTTACCACACATGAAGAAAAAAAAATCCGTGACTGATTAGATAAGCATAAATAGCAAAATTACTACTTTCAACAGAAAACACAGATGGCTTTTCAGTAATTCATGCTCATTTTGTAATGCAATTTATACTAAACAAAAGGAGTGAGGATAAAACATGAAGGATCCTTAAAACTGGGAAAAGAGAGTTGTGAACCAACAACTTACAGGGGTTATTTTAAACAACAAGGTTAGATGAGACACCTAAAGCAGTAGCAGGACAACTCAAGGTGAAGGTCTGAGAGTAAGCCCTGGGAGCTGCCATTGTCAAGCAATAACCAAATGTGTTGCTAAAATAAATCCTGAAGCTGTGGTCTGAAGAGAGGAGGCACACTTTAGTAAGAATCATATCCAAGATTAAAATGCCAACTCTATGGACCTTTGTTGTGCTCTTTTTTCTTCTTTAATTCTTTATCTATATTCCTGCTCAAGCAAAATAATAATTTTGACATGTCTAGGGTAAGCATCAGTGTACTGATTCTAAAACAAACCACTGTCACTTTCAGGACAAAATTAACTTAATAAGGCATTATAGCATTTTCCATAAATGTTACTCCCTCAAACTTTACTGTATTTATGTTCGTTGAATTCATTACTTACCTATTAGAGAAAGAGAACAGTATTACTTAAAATGTGGGGAAATATCAAACACAATATGTTCTAAGATGCTGAAGAATCCACTTGTTTTTCACCTATATAAAACACCTATATAGCCATTTCTGAGATATGATAATCAATTTGACCAAAATATTCCTTCCGTTTTTCACTTGTCATTGTGTGGAAAGAACAAAGCCAGGGACAAACAGGAGGCCTATTTCAATAAGGAAGTTTGAGTAAAGAATGTTGATGTATAGAATCTTTTGAAGACATATTTTTAGAACATGATCCAATAAGTTAAAGCCTGGGTAGTATCCCATAGTAGAGTGTTTGAAGGTGGCAGAAGGGAACTGGCCCCTGAGGAGAGAAAAGTGCATTAAAATGGAGAGATAAATATGAAAACTACATTTGGATGACTGATCTATACAATAAGCTCAACTAATTTTGAAATCTTCCTTGAAGTTAATCAGTCTAATTAAGTACAGACTTGCAAGAAATATTCTAAAAGGTAAGCTTGAAATGATCACCTTATACACACACATGCACACACATACATATACACAAATATGCATTATAGACATGTTATATATATCTGCACTTCTCTTTATATATATAATATATTTGTGTATATATTTATAATTAAATATACACTGGTACTTTCTATATATGTGTTAGTTTCAATAACAATATTAATATTTAAATGTATTGTTGGATAAGAGTGCATCTTGTTTCCATCAATCCCATAACCTACAGATTCCCCATATCATCATCTTCATCTCCCATGCGTTGGGTAGGAATGGGATAGTGGTTTAAAATGTGGAAGGACTTGTAAGCATAACCACTCAATCAGTAATCCTATAAAAGGAGGATTGGTAGCATTCACATTCTCTCCAAAATAAATCAGTGGATTTCCCTCCTAATTCACAAACTGCATATATCTCCCCTTACTCCCCACAAAACTTCAGATGACAGCCAGATCAAGAGCACAGAGACATGTACATGTGTCCCCTGGTCAGATCTATCATAACAAATAACACGTTCCAGGTGCTAACTTTTACTTTGGGTTAATTTTCTAAAACACATGCCAGGACACACTTGCATTTTTCTCTCATTATTCTGTTATTTTTATTGGCTTCTCAAATCTTCTGTACTCATGTCTACTGACTTGACAACATGAGGTGAAGCTTAGTAGTATCTAAGATACTCTGAGGATATTTATTTGGGGATAAATCCATTAAAATACTGTTTCAGGAACAATTATTTATACAAGTAGAATTGCTACTATGAACCACATCCAATACAGTAAGATAGATGGAAATATACATGTGGTTTTCCAGTTCATTTGAATGCAACCCTGCAATTATTCAAGGTGTCTATAATGTTATTATGACTGCAATACTAGAATTTACTCTTTATTATAAATGAACATCTTCCAGAACTTGATCTTTAATATATCTCAAGCTAATCACAATGTTTTGCCTCATTTTTGAGGATCAATTCTATTTTATTTTAATTTCTACTTTCTTCTCCCAATTAATCTTTCCCTGTGACAAATTTTATTAACTATAAAAATGTAACTTTATCATTAATTAAAATGGATAGCCCGACAATATTAAAATTTAGTCTTTACCTCTTAATGAGTAAGTTGAGCTGTGCTTTGATTCAGTAATCTCTGAACAGCACCAAGAAATGACTGCACAAAACTAGGCTACTAAATGGCAAATATAGGCATCCAATGAGCTTGCTGTCAGAAATTGTAATTTTAAACCTGAAAGACCATAAATGGTTTGGATGTATTATTTATTTACTTATTGTTGTGGTGGGGGGTGCAGAATATGTACCACAAGAAATCTGATGTTCACTTTTACTTATGTAACTATCAATGGACTTAATGTGACAATGAAAACTATACTATAAAAATAAAATTCCTTTACCTCAGGCATTCATTAGTTGACTGAAGGTTGATTTCAGGATAAGAACATCATTCTATATACCAAGACCATCGCTAATTTTTTAATGATTTTATTATTGATGAAAGCACATTGACTTTTGGTAGTAGCATCAAGGAGAATTGCTTAAGGACTTTGTAATGCTCTAAAAATTTCTTTATTAACAGTGGTTTTATTTGCTCCCTGTTTCTTTCATTACATATTACTGGCCCTTTATTTCCCCTTCTTATCAAACAATATGTGGATAAACAGTAATTTAAGCATAATAGACACAGAAATCCTAATGAAAATATGAAACTATTTTGCTTTCACTCTTCGTTACACCCCCCCCCCCACACACACACGCATCCCCACACACATCCTCACACAAACCTCCTTTCCATAAGACTTTTCCTCTGAGAACATTATACCCTCCCATTTCTGTGTTCTGACTTTGCATTTCCTGGTCAATTCATACAGATTATTAGAGTGTTAAATTAGATATTACTCTGGAAACCTTCATCAACACTTTAAATACTGGGTTAATTTTTCCTTTTCTGTTTTTGCCAATGGCTCTGAATGGGATTTCTGAGGTAAAAGTATTTTGCATACTATATTTTCCCATTTGCTGGTGTGAGGACCCCTCTAGACTGGAAGTTCTCCAAATAGGCAAATGATGTCATGAATATGTGGTGCAGTACTCAATACTTAATGAGTGCTCAATAAATATTGTTGAATCAGTGAACAAATGGCCACTGATTTGAACTGTATGTATCTATGTCATCTAACATGGTAGCCATGAACCACATGTGTCTGTTGAGTGCTTAAAATGTGACCAGTCCAAATAGAATGTGCTTAAGTGTAAAATACACACCACATTTTGAAGACTTAGTATAAAAAGAGGTAAAATATCCCGTTAATAATTTAATATAGATCAGATGTTGAAATAATATTTTTGATACATTGGAATAAATAAAATACACTACTATATTTAATTGCACCTGTTCTTATCGCTTTCTTTAATATGGATACTTGAAAAGTTTAGGTTAAAAGTGTGGCTCATATTCATGCTTGCATTGCATTTCTATTTGATAGTTGTAGTTTTAAACGACAGTTCCAGACACAAGAACATCACCCATTATTACAGCCTTCTCATCATTCAGAGTTAGGCAGCACATTGTCCCACTTTCAGTTAGATTAAAAACCACTTACATTTTAAATCTTATCAGTAAATCTTCCTTAATGTAAGCACTCTGATTATTACTTAACACCCAATTGCCTTTAATTAAAATAAATTAGAGTATTGGAATGTTATGAACAAACTATAAAAGAAGTTTAAACAAATGTATTAAATTATAAGCTCAGTATGGAAACGTTCAGAATATGTTCTCATTTTAGAGTTCATACAAAAGAAAAGAATGACAACCACATTGCAATAGATCATTCTGCATGGATGAAAATGTTCTATATTTGTGCTGTTCAACAGAATTGCTGATTACTATATGTGGCTACATTGGCACATGACTTATGATTAGTGTAACCGATGAGATAAAATTTTAATTGTAATTAATTTAAATAGCCACAGGTTGCTAATATCTGTTGTATTGGACTTTGAACCTCTAAACAGAATGATAATTTATGTCCTATTAATCCTTCTAGAAATACTGAGTTTCAAGTAAATTCTTATCTTGCAATACTATGTTGAGAATATTTCTATCTCATGAATAAGTAAAATGTAAAGTTTAACAAACTTAAAATGGTCCAAACACTTTAGAAAGGCACTGCCAATTGGGTTTTACAAGTTTTTCTCATGAAATAAAGACACACACCTTTTAGTTACCAGCAAGATCTACTTACATGTTAATTGTTTCATATCAGCATCCTTTTATGCAGCTAAACTATACATGTTTGATTTTTAATTAAAATGAGAAGATACATTACAAAACAATTTTTAAAATATGCCTTCTGAGTTCTCTCTCTCTCTCTCTCTCTCTCTCTCTCTCTCTCTCTCTCTCTCTCTCTTCTTTTCTTTAAACACTTTAGAACCACACTGCTTTTGAAACTGTATGTGAGTGATTAATTTGGGATAACCTAAACGTCCACAGGTCATTTACAGGAGGGCTTTATTGTGTAAAAACAATTTCTGATTTGGGAATATGCAACATTAATTGTGTGTTTAATATGCTAAACCTCATTCTTCCAATTTTTCCTGCAGAATGTCCAAAAAATATGTCTTTAAAGAATAAGATGTAATTAACATTCAATTTTATGTGCTTTAATTATGAGCTAATGCCTGATTGAATAGCTAACATTTCTATATGTGATTTTCATCCAGGGAAGTATTAGAATCATAAAATCTTAGAACTGGCAGAGTTCATGTCCCAATTTTTTCATTTTGTAGATTAGAAATATTAATTACAAAATAAAATGCCTTTGTGAAAGTCATAATTACATAGTACAGACTGAGATGTATACTGGTTTTTAGGAACTGGTAGAAGAACTATTGTCTTTTAAAATGTCCTTGTTTCTTCTCAAAAGGCTCGATGTAGCATATCTGTATTCCATTCCCCAAAATGCCCCACAAATGTTTAGTCATAGCAGAGAGGAAAGAAAACTAACCTTTTCCCAAGCACTTGCTCTGGATGGGGCGTCATGCTTGATATTTCCATGCATGTTGCTTTCTGTGATCTTCTTATCAACCTTTCAGGGTGCAGGTGAAGAAATGAGGACTCTCAGCAGTTAAGGTAATTTGTTCTTGCTCAAAAAACTGAGGTTACAATAATGGGTGGGGACAGCAAGGTTCAAGTCCACATTGGCCTAATGATGGTATATGCCTTTCCTTCCATGTCATATTGATTCATATATTTAATTATGCTGTCTGATTTAGAATAGCAGGAAAAGGGTAAACCAACATTACTTTTTGAAATATGTTTGGAAAAAATTTATATCAAAAGTATAATTTTATTAATTTATTTTAAGATTTTATACTTCTTCCTATTAAATTGATGGTTTTGATATTAAATTAATTTCACTTAGGTTTCTTAAGTAGTCTTGTTACCAAATTCAAATGACTATTTTTGTTTTTGTTTTTTGTTTTCCACTTTAAATTCAAATAAGTATTCTCTATAGTTCCAAATAACTTTACTGATTGAGATTTATAGATGTCCTAATGTTTTAGATATATGTAAATGCCGCTCAGAAATGTTGAATTTAGTTTCAGTGAAATTGTGTATGAGTAAGAAATCATGGTATTCAAGTAATATGACATTTTGAATTTTGATCTTGATCTTTTTTGGTGAACCTAAAAAGAATGTCTAGACCCAATCAATCGTCATGAGGTACTTATATCATAGATTAAGAATGATAAATGTGTTTCTATATTTTTATGGATTACAAGTCACATAAAAAAGAGTCAGAGATTAAAAGCATTTTCTGAATCAAGACTGATCTGGCTTTGAATTCTGGTTTCATCACTTATTTGAATTATAACTGTTGTTTTGCTAAATCTCAGATTTCTCATCTATAAAATGGTAGCAGTATTTGAATCCACCTCATATTATTATAAATATTGCAGTTAGCCTGGAAACACTTATATAATAGTTGCTCAATTAGGCAATTATTGTTGCATCTATTCTTCTGCAATTAAAATGCAGTAAGGGCAGTTCTTAAATTATATTAAATAACTAACCAAACCATATATAAAAAGAGAAGGGTGTATACTAAACTTCTTTTGCAAGTTCCAATGACACAGGTCTGAGCATTATATATAGTTTCACATTTAATGAATGCATGTGAACAAACAAGACAAATATGTAGTAACTTTACTGGTGTATGTTTACATAATATTGACATATTTCTTTAAACTTAGGGTACTTGTTCTAGGAAAGATTGAATAATAACCTCTATTTAACAGTAAATCATATACTAAATATTTTAGTTCATATACAAAATATTTTATAAATGAATCTACAACATGCAAACTCGTTCAATAAGTTTAACACTTAAAAGTATAAAGGAATATGTTCCTTAACTTTATATTTACTTTTGAAAATTATTTTATTTTTATTACTAAATGAAAGCCCAAGAACACAAAACCTATTACGTATGCATGTAACTGCTAAAAGTACAAATAAAATGACCCACTCCTAAGAGTCATCATTCCCCTTGTCTTAAGCATAGTACCTTGAAAATAACATTATCTGCCATTGTTGCTACCTTGATGGCATGTCACAATTGTATTGACTGAGACCCACTGTAAGGGGGATGCGGTGATTAGCAGGGAGCTCTAACACTAATCTGTGTCAAGTTATTTTTTTAAGTTAAGTATCAAAATAGAAAAATATATTTTAAAATGCCCTATTTTTAATAACTTCTAGTGATCCAAAATTTTAACTCTTCTTTACTCACATATATTATATGGGCTACTGAGTTGATGTAAAGAGATGGTCCTACCGGGACATAAAAAAATAGAGATTGTGTCATGTCATACTGTTTGACAAATGCTAATTTATGTGAACATCAGGACACATCTCATTTAATTTCAAAATCTCTGTCCTTGAGAGTCAACATTCCCCCCAGGCTTTACAGTGAACACCTTACTTTCATGTTTTTATGTTGGAAAATTTTATATTTTTAGAGCATATACAGACTTCTAAAAAGCTCAACACTACTATTAGGTATATGCATGTACAGAGCAGATTCTAATTTTAAATGACACATATCAGGAAAAAAGGCAACTGGAATGGCAGATTAAAAGAAACCCAGATAGGTATTTGTACATAGAGCTGTCTCTCTGGAGACAAGTGAGTCAGTCACTTCAGAAAAAATTTAAGAGCCAATATTTATTTAGTCTGATTTTATCATTAAGTACAAAGACTGAGTAATTTATCTCAATGGAATAAATGCTGTGTGTGTGTGAAAGAGAGAGAGACAGACAGGGAGAAGCAGAGAGAGGAAAAGACAGAGAGAAACAGAAAGAGAGAGAAATGACAGAGAAAAATGAAGACAAAGAAAGTGGGGGGAGAAGGCATGCAGTATGTGTGCTGCCCAGTGTGCTATAGATCTGACATATTTTAAGAGATGCAGCAAGTGTCACTGGTTCAATTCCCAGTCAGGGCACATGACTAGGTTGCACGTCAGGTCCCCAGTTGGGGGAACAAGTGACAGGCAACCACACAGTGATGTTTCTCTCCCTCTCTTTTCTCTTTTCCTCTCTCTCTAAAAATAAATAAATAAATAAATAAATAAATAAATAAACAAACAAATGAATTATTTTTTTAAAAAAGAGATGCATATATGCATGCACAAACAGCCTTACTGAATGGATTAGAGAAAGGGGATTAGAGATTCTGCCTCCATTAGTCAATAAATATCAGTTCATTCACTGATTTCACTGATTTCACAGATTAGGTTGTACCCTCAGGAATCACAGGCTTTCCTGGTTCTGACAGTCTCTCTCAATACTTTTTCATTCCTACAATCACATGAAAATCCTGGAAACACGGACTTTCCAAAAAAGTAAGGAGATAGCAAGTACTGGTTTTCAAGTCATTTAAAAGATATGTGTACTTTTATATTCATGGATTTATTAATATATTCATTCATTGCCTTTATGCAGTTTTTTCCATTCAGCCATAACATAACTGAATATATGTGTTAGATAAAGTACAACATGCTATGTGTCAGTGACACAGAAGACAGACAATGGCCATCCCTTCAGAAGCTCACAGTCTATTGAGACACTTAGGTTTACATATATTTGTGTTAGATCAAAACTTTCAGATGTGAAAAGTAACCTATGAGGATGTCATGAAAGCAAGAGCTGAAAGAGTTTCAAGAAGTGAGAGGACAACATTGTAAATCTTCATTTGAAAATGGGATTCAGTTATTTCAATGTTTCAGTGAAGCAATATTAAATCTCTGATTAGAATTCTTGCCAACAGATGGCTGACATTAATGCTGTAGCCAGTGGGAGAAAGAATATACATACAGCTGTGTGAAAAGCTCTATGTGTGTGTATAGTTCAATACATTATTTCTGTTTAAAAAATTAATACAAATTTTATTTATTTTTAGAGAGATGGATAGAAAGGGAGGTAAAGAGGGAGAGAAATATCAATGTGTGAGAGAAACATCAATTGTTGCCTCTTGCAGGTGTCCTGACAAGGAACCAAACCCACAACCCAGGCATGTGTGCTGAGTGGGAATTAAACTGTTGACCTTTCACTTTGTGGGAGGTTGCACAACCAACTGAGCCACACCAGCAGGGCTATTATTCCCATTTTTATAATTTGCCATAAGGACTCAGGGTTATGTGTTACCTAACCAGTGAATAAACTGAATAGGCAGTCCACTTGAGAACTATGCTTCTTTAAAAAAAGCTGTCAAATTGAGGAGAGGATAAAATTATAAGTAATATTACTTGGTATGTGCACTGAATCATGTTCCCTCAAAATTTATATGTTAAAGCTCTACTAACCAATGAAACTATATTTGGAGATAGGATCTTTAAGAAGGTAATTAAAGTAAAATGCGTAAAGGTAGGAATCTAATCCAATAGCACTGGTGTCCTTAGAAAACAAAAAAGAGACATCAGGGTATGTATGCATAGAACATACAATGAGAGGGTGACCACCTGTAAACCAGGAGCAGAGGTCTTAGCAGAAACCAGTCCTGTTAAAACCTTGACCTTTGTCTTCTAGCCTGCAGCACTAAGAGGAATTTCTGTTGTTTAAGCCACATGGTCTGTGATATTTTGTTATGGCAGCTGAGCTGACCAATACAATGCGTTTAAGGAAAAATATTACCAACAAGTAGCTTATTTTCTTAATGGTAATTGGTAACATGTATTAGGCCCTTGCTAGGTTTCAGATTATGTGTTTAGAATTTTATGAATATAATCTCATCTCATCCTCAAGACAGTCTGAGGAGATAAATACTTTGGTGACACCACGGTATAAATGTGAGGTACACAGAGGTGTAGTCACTTGTCAAAAGTCTGCTAGCTAGTGAGAAATCATTGTTTTTAGGGGAAAGAGTAACCATCATTAATATAGGTTTCATTTTTAATATTAAGCACACATTTGCTTTAATATTAAAATAATTAAAATATTCTAACATGACAGTGTAATCTCATTTTTGTCATACAATCAAACAAAAATACAGGTCTAATAGAATTTAAAATACTATTGATATATGATCACATTTATATGTGGTATCTAATGAACAAAATAACTGATGTACAAGATAGAAACTGAGTCATGAACACATGGAACAGGCTGACAGCTGTCAGGGGAGGGAAGTGGGGGGAGGACTGGATGAAAGGGGTGAAGGGATTGGCCAAAGAACATATGTGCATAACCCGCAGACACAGACAATAGTGTGGTGATGGTCTGAGAGAAAGAAGGGGGTAGGGTGAGGGATGGGTGGAGGTGGGCAAAAGGGAGAGCAATGGGGACATTTATAATAGCGTAAACAATAAAAAGTAAAGTTAAAAAATAAAATACTATTGATAAAATTAAATTTATAAACTTCATCACTTGCTAAAACTCCATATTTGGAGAGAAATGAAACATGTTAGAACAGAACTGGGACAAAGAATATTGCAAATGTAATTATCACATTTAATGTTTGATGGCATAAAGAGATTGCAAAAGACTTGGTTACTATTTAAAGGGCAAATTATATAAACCCAATATTAAAATTTAAAACCTAAAGCATTCCCAGATAGACTTGCTAGTGATTAAAAAATATACATCCATGAACATGAAAGCTTGAAATGTAATAAGGGCCCAAATGAGTTAGTGACGGCTGTCATAAAAATCTTGCAGCGCATTCTATTTACAATTTGTAATAAAACTGTCACACATTGGATTTATATAAGCATTTATCTTAGAAAAATAAATCTATTTGTCAAAGGCAAGTTAATAACCTCTACAGTTCATTTGAATATATGGACAAGAGATTGTTTGAGTAATATAGAGCTATAAGAAGCGCACTGGGGAAATATATAGGATGCTGTGACAATAGAAATATCACTCAATGAGATTCTATGCTGTGAGTTAATAACAGGAATACTTTCCACATCATCTAAAATACAAATCAATATTGTTAACTATCATCCTGAAGGACATACACACAGAGAAAATTGTATTCATGTGTTCTATTTTCAGAAACAATGAAAAATAAAGACCCCCCAAAACAAGTGGATTTTTAAAATACCTCATTGAATGCACAGCTATTTCCTAAAGATTAGATGTGATTTACTTATTTGAGGACTCCAAGGGAAGAAAATGATTTAATGCATGGGGTCTTACCGATACTCAGAAATGTAAACATATACAATTTTTAATAAACTATTCCTTGAAATTTCAGATTCCTTAATGGAAGCATGGAAGACATCAATTATACGCTGTTCAAAATAACTGCAGTGATAGTACAATATGGTTGCACAAGCTTCAGCAGTTGTAATGTGCTTGCGCCTTTTATGCTTCTTCTTTCTCAGAATGTTCAAAAGGATCCTGGGTGTTACTTTGTATGCACCTTGAAAATGCAAATATAATCTTGATTGTAGAATTTTAGGAACATTTAGATATGTGCATTTTCTCCCAATGTAATTCTGTATATATAGAGAGGACATGTAAGATATAAAACCTTTTAATCAGAGCATGGTCAGGAAACTTTTCCTTAAAGGGTAAATACTCAAATCCACACTGTAAGTCAAAAACAGTTATAGACAATATGTAAATGATTGGGGTGGTTATGTTCCAAAAAATTCTGTTTACAAAAACATGCAGAGGATATGTGGTTTAGTTAATGGGCCATAATCTGACAACCATTTGAAAGGGAGAAAAAACTTCATATTTTCTCTACTTTCCCTAATTTCTCTTTAAAAAGCACTTCAAAATTGTACTTTGAAAACCATCAATTTCCAGTATCTTGTATTTGGTTTTCTTACTGAAAAAGTAAAATTACACTCATGAAGAATTTCTCATTGAACAGTATATTTTTCTTTACTTTTGATCATTCCATAAACTCACATACCCTTTCTAAGGCTTTTTGTTTATTTATTTTCATACATGATGAAACAAAAAATTCCACAGGTTGAAGAATTTGAACAGTAAATGGACCTACTGGTTCTGCTAAGAATGTATTAAGTTTGCCCTGGCCAGGTGGTTCAGTTAGTTGGAGTGTCATCCCGTGCACCAGAAGTCCACAGGTTCCTTTCCTGGTCAGGGCATATATCTAGGCTGTGAGTTTGATCCATGGTTGGGATGCTTAAGAGAGGCAGCCGATGGATCTTTCTCTCTCCTTCTACCTCCCTTACTCTCTCTAAAACTAATAAACAGATTCCTGGGTGAGAAATTTTTTTTTTAAGTAATTTACCTTGGCTGGTGTGGCTCAGTGGACAGAGTGCCAGTCTGCAAACCAAAGGGTCGCCTGTTTGATTCCCAGCCAGGGTATACACCTGGGTTGCAGGCCAGGTCCCCAGTTCAGGGTGCACATGAGGGAACCACACATTGATGTTTCTGTCCCTCTCTTTCTTCCTCCCTTCTTCTCTCTTTAAAAATAAATAAATAATCTTTTTTAAATAAGGGAATGTGTTAAATCCTTTTATGCACAGAGTATTTCTTTTGGCAACATCTAATTTAAATTCTAACTCTGGCCCTTGTTTGCTGGGTGACTGTCTTAATTTTCTCTTCTCTGCAACAGGACTCAACAGTATTTATCTCACAGGATTGTTGTGAAGCTTAAGCGAGCTAATGGATATATGTAACTCTTTGAAGGTGCTGCAAATGTAGAAAGCTTATATAAGCAGTAGCTATTGTTATCATTGAAGTCATTAAAATTAATACATATCCCAGGTTTTGAATAACTTCAGTGTAGTTGAGGACAAAGAAAAAATAAATATATAAAATATTCCACAGTGTAAAAAAAATTGTTATCACAAATTGATATTTAGGAGTTGATAAATGTGAGGTAGATAAATTAAGGAAGATTAAAGGGACCTAAATGAAGATTTGTTTTACATGAGATCCTGAAGGAGGACACTGTCTGTCATTGGTAGAAAGTTGGTAATCAGGACCAACAGAAGGGTGTGGTTCAAGCAAACTCCCCAAAGCAAAGAAAATGCTCAGGGACTTGTTTGCCTCCAGGCCTCATCTTAAATAAGAGATTAGGCTGGGTTCCAGCAACAGGAGAATTCAGATATGAGGCCATGATTGCTGACTAGAAAATACAACATTTTTTGAAAATGTATCTAAATTTTATTTCAGTAGAATATTTGCCAAGTATTTCATCCCAAGGTGGTATTTGCCCCCCTAGATTAAATAATATTATGAAGGGATCTTACATGGGAGAGAATTATATAGAGAAGAAACTAAAGAATTATTTCTTAGGGTAAGTATGGTAAGAACAAATATGGTCAGCATTCTAGATTTTTATATGTTGAAATGAGAGTTGTCATGAGAAGGAAGAACCCCTAAAATCATTTTTGAGGAACTGGGAAGAGTAGAGAGAAGACTAGAAAAAGACAGGAACATTAAAATCTAGTCCAGGTCTAGCTCTATCTAGACAAGGTCTGATTCTGTACTCTCAGGCCATTAACACACCATCTTTAGGTTTCAGGTTTCACCTCTGAAAGTGAAGAAAACAGATGGAGTGTTAGATATTTCTACCACTGAGTGTGTAAATACTTCACCTAGTCATGGCAAGAGAACAAAGCAGAGGAGAGTTTGGAACCAAAACACTAACTACACCTTTTGCATAGGAAAAGGACTTAAGATATCATAATTTTAATTTTAATTTAAAAGATTAAAGAACACAAATTTTAATAGATTCATATTAGTTCTGTAGGCAAGGAAATTTTATTTTTTTATTTATTTTTTATTTTATTTTTTGGTTATTCAATTACAGTTGTCCCATTTTTCCCCTTTTGCTCCCCCCTCCCAGCCCATCCCTTCTCCCATAATGATATCCCTCCCCGTTGTCCATGTCCATGAGTCATTCATATACGTTCCTTGACTAGACCCTTCCCTTACTTATCCTCCTTCTCTCCCTCCCCCCTCCCCCCTACTGACTACTATTCTAGTCTTTGTGTAGGCAAGGAAATTTACTATAAACACAGAGCTATTATCATGTAGAGAGGTATGGGGATGTAAAGCTACAAAAAAATTCTATTGTATTATAGGACAGAGCACAGAAGAATAGCAAAAAATAAAAAAAAAAGGAGAGAGAGATAATACATGAAGGTTTAAAGGTACTGTTATGTAATACTAATTTGGAATTATGACTGTAGATAATAATTTAGTACTTTCTAATCTACAAAATACTTTATCATATATTATCCCATTTCATCATCACCATAAACCTGGAAAACAGAATTTATCCCATGAAAAATTTCAGTATGTGCTCAAATTTACAAACCCTAGATTTTTTGAATTCCAATCTGCTTGCCCTCCTCAAAGGCAATCAGCAATGACTGCAAGCTAAGAAAAATGGTGCTGTGATTGAACAGCACTTGCTGTTCATTTTTTGCAGAAGTGTGAAATTTACTGAGAAAGCAGAGAAGAAATGTTACTGTTGCAGTTATGTAGTAACCACGAGATCAAGGCGGAACTGCGTGGATGATTAAAGTATAATGTTCAGGAAGTTTCTTGGTCCCTGGTCCTCGTTTCTTGGGGACATTGGGTTTGGCGTGCAGAGATTTAGTTTGTGAAGGATGGCTTCTGCTGCTGTTGATGTTAACTCTGTTTTGTTAACATTTAACCACCAGAAGATTTTACATAGCAGTTTGGAATTCCAATTACTTTTTTTATTGTTGTTCTATCACAGCAGTCCCAATTTTCCCCCTGCCCTACCACCTCCCATTCTGTTGTCCATGTCCATGCATCATTTATACCTGTTCCTTGACTAGACCCTTCCCCTTCCTCTTCTTTCCCCCTGTATCTGCCTTACCCCTCCTCTCTGGTGATTGTCAGTGTGTTCCTTGTTTCCTTGCCTCTGGTTCTATTTTGCTAGTTTGTTTGTTTTGCTCATTAGGTTCCTGTATTAAGTGAGATCATATGGCATTTGTCTTTTGCTGCCTGGCTTAGTTCACTTAGCATAATAGTCTTCAGTTCCATCCACACTGTCGCAAAAGGTAGGGGTTCTTTCTTTCTGCTGTGTAGTATTCCATTGTATAAAGGTACACAGTTTTTTGATCCACTCATGTACTGATGGGCACTCATGTTGTTTTCAGCACTTGGCTATTGTAAATAACACTATTATGAACATAAGGGTGCATGCGTTATTTTAAATTGGTATTTCAGGATTCATTGGGTATAATTCCAGCAGTGGAATTGCTGGATAAAAAGGCAGTTCCATTTTTAGTTTTTTGAGGAAATCCCATATTGTTTTCCACAGTGGCTGCAAAAGTCTACATTACCACCAATAGTGCATTAGGATGACCTTTTCTCCACATACTCACCAGCACTTGTTGTTTGTTGATTTGCTAATGATGGCCATTCTGACTGTTGTGAGGTGGTATCTCATTGTGTTTTTAATATGCATCTCTCTGATGGCTAGTGATGTTGAACATCCTTTCATTTGTCTATGTGCCCTATGTATGTCCTCCTTGGAGAAGTGTCTGTTCATGTCCATTGTCCATTTACTAGTTAGATTGTCTGTTTTCTTGGTGTTGACTTATATAGGTTCTTTATATATTTTGTAGATCAACCATTGCAAGAAGTATTATTGGCAAATATGTTTCCCATATGGTTGGTTTCCTTTTCATTTTGATTATGTTTTCTTGAGCCATACAGAAGATTTTTAATTTGATGTGGTCCCATTTGCTTATTCTTTCTTTTATTTCCATTGCCCTAAAGGATATACTGATAAAAATACTGCTGTGTGAGATATCTGAAATCTTACTGCCTATGTTTTTCTCTAGGACTTTTATGTTATCACAGCTTATGTTTAAGTCCTTTATCAATTTTGGGTTGATTATGGTGTATTGTGTGAGTTAGTGGTCTAGTTCCTTTCTTTCTTTCCTTTTTTTTTTTTTTTGCATGTACTGGTCCAGTTATCCCCACACCATTTGTTGAAGAGGCTATTTTTACTCCATTTTACTCCATATTTGTCAAATATTAATTGACCATAGAGACCTGGATTTATTTCTGGGCTCTCTATTCTGTTCTGTTGCTATGTAAGACTGTTCTTATGCCAGTATCTGACTGTTTTGATTACAGTGGCCTTGCAATATATTTTAATATATGGTATTGTGATCCCTTCTATTTTGTTCTTCTTTCTTAAGATAGCCTAAGATACTCAGGGTTGTTTGAGTTCCATATAAATTTTTGAAATATTTGTTCTAAATATGTGAAATATATCATTGGTATATTAATAAGGATTGCATTGAATCTATAGATTGCTTTGGGTAGTACGAACATTTTAATAATGTTAATTCTTCCAACCCATGAACACAGTATATGCTTCCATTTATACGTGTCATCCTTAACTTCTTTCTTCAGTGTTCTGTAGTTTTCTGAGTACAGGTCTTTTACCTCCTTGGTTAAGTTTATTCCTAGGTACTTTGTTTTCCTTGTAGTTATAGTAAATGGGATTTTTTTCCTAGTCTATGTTTCTAATATTTTATTGTTTGTGGACAAAAATGACTTTGATTTCTAAATACTGACTTTATATCACAAATTAAATCATTAGGTTAAGTAGTTTTTTGGTGGAGCCCATAGGCTTTTATATATAACTATCATGTCATCTACAAATAATGAAAGGTTTACTTCCTTCTTTCCGATTCAGGTGCCATTTATTTATTTTTCTTGTCTGATTGCTGTGGCTAGAACTTCTAATACTATGTTGAATAAAAGTGGTAAAAGAGGACACCCTTGTGTTGTTCCTGATCTTAGGGGAAAAGCTTGTAGTTTTTTCCCATTGAGTATGATGTTGGCTGTAGGTTTCTCGTATATGGCCTTTATTATGTTGAGTTATGCTCCCTCTCTTCCCACTTTGCTAAGTGTTTTTTATCATACGTGGGTGCTGTACTTTATCAAATGCTTTTTCAGCATCTATTGATATGATCATGTGATATTTGTCTTTTATTTTGTTTATGTGGTGTATTATGTTTATTGATTTGTAAATATTAACCATTCTTGCATTCCTGGGATGAATCCTACTTGATCATGGTGTATGATCTTTTTAATGTATAGTGGGATCTGATTTGGCAATATTTTGTTGGGGAGTTAAGCATCTATATTCATTAGCAATATTGGCCTGTAGTTTCTTTCTTTGTTATGTCTTTACCTGATTTAGGAATTGGGATAATACTGGACTCATAGAAAGGGTTTGGGGGTCTTTCCTCTTCTTGATATTTTTGGAATAGTTTGAGAAGGATAGGAGTTGGCTTTTCCCTAAATGTTTGGTAAAATTCACCTATAAAGATGTCCGGTCCAGGGGTTTTGTGTGCTGGGAGATTCTTTTTTTTTTCTTTTTTTTTCTTTTTTTACTTCTTCAATTTCATAAGCTGTTATTGTATTATTCAGTCTTTCAGTCTTTCTGCTGCTTCTTGATTCATTTTTAGAAGATTATATATTTCTAGAAATTTGTCCATTTCACTCAGGTTGTCAAATTTTTTAGCATATAGTTGTTTGTAGTAATTTCTTACAACCCTTTGTGTTTCTGTGGTATCAGTTGTAATTTCTTCTCCTTCATTTCTGATTTTATTTATTTGGGTCCTCTCTCTTTTTTTCTTAATGAGTCTGGTTAAAGGCTTGTCAATTTTGTTTACCTTTTAAAATTAATAGCTCCTGGATTTATTGATCCTTCAAATTGTTCTTTTAGTCTCTATGTCATTTAATTCTGCTCTGATCTTGATGATTTCCTTCCTTCTTATCACTCTTGGCTTGTTTGTTGTTGTTCCTCTACTTTTTGTAGCTATAAGATTAGATTGTTTATTTGAGATCCTTCTGTTCTTTTTAGTTTTGCTATGAACTTCCCTCTCAGGACTGCCTTTGCTGTGTCCCATAGCTTTGGGCTGTTGTGTGTTCATTATCATTTGTTTCCAGAAACATTTTGATTTATGCCTTGATCTCATCCCATTCATTATTTAATAACATGTTGTTCATTCCCCATGAATTTGAATGTTTTTTAGTTTATTTCCTTGAAGTTGGTTTCTAGTTTCAAGCCATTGTGATCTGAGAAGATGCTTCATATAATTTCAATTTTCTTGAATGTGTTGAGGCTTGTTTTGTATCCTACCATGTGGTGTATCTTTGAAATTGTTCCATGTGCATTTGAAAAGAATGTATATTTTGCTTCTTTGGGATGAAAGTTTATATATATATATAATCAGTTAAATCCATTTGATCTTCAGTGTTGTTCAGTGCCACAATATCCTTTGCTTGGAAGTTTTATCCATCATTGACAATGGGGTGTTAAAATCCCATACTATGAGCATGCTGCTGTTGATATCTTTCTTGAAGTCCTCCAAGATTTTCCTTATATATTTCAGTGCTCCTATATTGGGTGCATACATGTTTATAAGGGTTATATCTTCTTGATGGGTTATTCCCTTAAGTATTATGCAGTGTCCTTTTGTTTTGAAATCTATTTTGTCTGATATAAGTATTACTAACCCATCTTTATTTTCATGGAATATATTTTTCCATCCCTTCATTTTAGTCTGTGTATATCTACTGTTCAGAGGTGGGTCTCTTATAGACAGTATATGTATAGGTCATGCTTTCTTATCCATTCAGCAACCCTGAATCTTTTGATTGGAGCATTTAATCCATTTAGATTTAAGGTTATTATTGAAGGTATTTATTCATTGCCATTTTTTCCCCTGTGTACCTGTATTCCTTCTCTCTCTCTCTCTCTCTCTCTCTTTCTCTCTTTCTTCATCTTTTTAAAGCAGTCCCTTTAGCATCTCTTGCAGTGCTGCTTTGGTGGCAATTTAACCACTTAGCCTTTTTTTTTTTTTTTTTTTTGTCTGGGAAACTCCTTATTCTACCTTCTATTTTAACTGAAAGCCTTTCTGGGTAGAGCAGTCTTGGTCACAGGCCTTTATTTTTCATTACTTAGAATACTTCTTGTCTTTCTCTTCTGGCTTGTTTCTGTTGAATAATTAACTGATACCTTCATCAGAGCTCCCTTTATGTTATCAGCTATTTCTTCCTTGGTGCATTTAAGATTCTCTCTTTGTCTTCAAAATATGCCATTTTAATTATGATGTGTCTTAGAGCAGGCCTCTTTGTGTTCATCTTGACTGGGACCTTCTGTGCTTTGGTAACTTGCATTACTTTTTCTCTAAACAAGTTAGGAAAGTTTTCTGTCAATTATTTTTCAAACAGGTTTTCTATCCTTGTTCCTCTTCTTCTACTTCTGATATCCCTATGATACAGATATTATTATGTTTCATGTTGTCCTGCAGCTCCCTTAAACCATCTTTGTTCTTTTTGAGTCTTTTTGTTATTGTTGTTGTTGCTCTGTCTGGTAAAATTTCCTATCTTGTCCTCCAGCTCACTGATTAAATCTTCTGCTTCAGCTAGCCAGCTCCTAAGTCCTTCTACTGTGTTCTTCATGTCATGTATTGTATTTTACATTCCATCCTGGCTCTTAGCAATAGTTTCTATATATTTTTTCATGCCAGTATAGTTTTCAGTAAGTTCCTTGTAGCTTCACTGGAGTTCTTGGTAGTTCTCAGTGAGTTAATTGAGCGTCCTTATAGCCGTTATTTTGAACTCAAAGTCTGATAGTTTGCTTGCCTCTATTTCATTTAGCACTCTTTCTGGGGATTCCTCCTTTCTTTTAAATTAAAGGCTGTTTCTTTGTCTCCCCTGTTATGTGACTCATCTCGTTTGTTTCTGCTTCTTAGATTGATCTGTTTTGACTCCCTGCCCTTGTAATGTGACTTTCCATGGGAGGAAACCTGTGGGACTCAGTGTTGTAGTCTCCTTGATCTCCTGAACATGATGCTCTTGGGATGCCCTTTATGCCATTTATGTAGGGTCTGGTTGTAATTTGATTTCAGTTGTTGTTGGGGTGTTCTTTGGTGGATCCTTCCCCCCAGCTGGTTGATTGAGAGTCACTCTGCCTTCCACATCTTGTATGCTATTGCACAGGTTCTGCCAGAACAAAACCAAACAGCCCAGGAAACAAACTCACACCCACAAAAATAACCCCCACCCACAATCACACTATCAACAGCAAATGAGCCAATATTAATAGGTGTAAATAGATTAAGACTATTATAAGAAATAAAAACTGAATATGAGAGGACTAACTGAAACAAAAAATTATTTTGAGAGGGTAGAGGGAGGAGCAATAATAAGGGTAGGGAATAGAGATAAAGCAAAGAGGGAAAGAAAGTAAAATTTACATTGTAAATAAAAAAGGGAGGGAAGAATGCAGACTGGAGTAAGAGAAGGAAACATATGGTATTATGTTTAAACAGAAATTTTAAAAAATATAGTGAGAGGGAGCAAAAAAAAAAAAAAAAAAAGATACCAAATTGGAGAAAACGTTCCACCACAGCACTATCAACAACAGATGAGCAATGATTAATGTAAGTGGGATGGGAATAAGATAAGGGGGGAAAGTAAAGAAAAGCTTAATAGATGTCTAGAGAAGAGAAGTGATATTGAGAGGACAGAAGGAGAAGGAATACTAAGAGTAAAGAATGGAAATCAGGATAATACAGGGAAATATAAAATATTTTTTAGAAGTGTAGGAGAAAGGCAAAATGGAATAGGAGAGGGTAATGGTATGGTAAATTTAGATTTGAAATTCAAAAATAGTGAAGATCTAGAAATAAAATTGAAGAAATGCAACAACAACCACCATATCCAAAACCAATGGGGAAAGATTAACAAAGGTGGAGAGAGATTAAGGGGATTTTAAGAATGAGAAAAAGAATGTGAGATGATTAATGACAAGAAAAATTAGTTTGAGAGGCTGTATGGGGGAGAAATAGTAAGAGTACAGAAGGAAACAAGTTGTAGCAAGAGAGAAAATAAAATTTAAAGCAAAAATAAGAAGAAAGTAAAATGGAATAAGAGAAGAGAAGAGCCAAATATGAGATTTGAAATAAACTAAAATACAAAAACTATTGACCTAATAGGCACAAACTTGAAGGACAAGAAATGAGTATTAAACAGCTATGCAGGAGAGAAAATAATTCAAATTATGAAGAGGGTTGTCGTGGAATTTGTCTCAGTATAATCTAGTGTTTCCCACTGTTTTATTTCTGGATCTGCCCTTGGTGATATCAAATGGTGTCCCAGACTGGCCCTACACAGCGTGATTGAGACTACCAGTGATCCATAGTCTATGGCTGTCTCCTTCAGTTATTAATCTAGTCAATCTGTAATCAGCAGTCAGGCTTAAGCACCATAGGGAAGGGCAGAGTAATTCCTGGGGGTGGGGCTATTTCTTTCCTTCAGGCTGATGCCACTTGGAAGGGAATGGCCTGCAAGATGGCTCCTGCCATATGGGGAACAACCCAACACAGGCATCCCAGCGACTGCTCCCTCAGTTCTCTCCCTAAAGTCACCAACCCCAGACGCTACTCAAGTGGCTCCATACCATCCTGCTCCCTGTTTTCCAGAGCCCAGGGTAAGTTACTGCAAACAAAATGTTGTGCGTTGGCCCTTTAAGATGATCTCTGTGTCTCCAGCTAACTATCCTTGGCAGTCAGAAACCCTGCCACTTTGAACAGCTGACTTTTTTCTGGGTTCCTTTTTGGCTCTGATGCTGTAGGCAGGGAAGCCCAGCTTGGGGTTTAGACCCTACAGTTCTCAGAGGGCACCCCCCAGACACTGAAAATTCCCTCTGGCACTTCAGCTGCTGCCTGTGGGAGCCCAGCTAGTCTACTCATCCCTCCTCTGCACTCCTTACCAGTCACATTGTAGTGAAGTGGTTTCTTTTGTCTGCCTGTGGTTATGAGGCTTCTCTCCAGCTAGTGTTCAGTTGGTTATTCCAGGTGATTTGTCTACAATTTAGTTGTAATTTCAGATTCATCCTGGGAGGAGTTTTGTGTAGTTTCCACTTACTCCTCCACCCTCTTGGGTCTCTGAACTTCCAACCTTTTAAATGTACAGATCTAGCATTAAGTTCCTGAAAGTGGACAGTAGCTATAACACCTCTCTCTTTTGTCCAAATTGTAATTATTCCGTATTGTTTTCTTCTTCTTCTTCCTTCTTCTTTCTTCCTTCTTCTTCTTCTTCTTCTTCTCCTTCTCCTTCTCCTTCTCCTTCTCCTTCTTCTTCTTCTTCTTACCATATTATAGAGCCTATAAATTATAGTACTGTATTATATGATTAAAATTTGCTAAGACGGTAGATCTTATGATGTGTCTTTATTCGTCGTCGTCGTCGGCAGCCGTCCGTCTAGAAAGACGATGGCGTAGCTTCTTGAGAGACTATCTGCACCGCCGAGAATGGCTGTGCAGTCCGATTCGGGAGTGACAATCCCTGGCACACTTGTTACAGGTGAAGGCAGATGGCTGTTGTTGCTGCTGTTGACGCTGCTTCCGCCTCGATCTTTTCTGGACCGCCTCGTCGTTGCGCGCAGCCTCTGCACGTGACGTACCTTGCCTGACCGCGAGCCTCCAGGCTAGGCGGTCGTCTGCTTGAACTTCCCATGTGTTGAGATTGATGGAGCATTGTGTCATGTCCTTTTTGCAGATGTCTTTGAACCGCAGTTTTGGGCGCCCTGTCATCCTCTTGCCTTCTGCTAGCTCGCCATAGAGGAGGTCTTTGGGGATACGGCCTGCATCCATTCTTTTGACATGGCCGAGCCACCTGAGGCGTCTCTCGCTAAGAACTGCATGCAAACTGCTCATATTGGCTCGCTTCAGCACCTCGGTGTTGGGGACCTTATCCTGCCAGGCGACATGCAGGACGCGTCGTAGGCACCTCATGTGAAAGCTGTTGAGTTTCCTTTCGTGCCTTGCGTAGGTGGTCCACGTCTCGCTGCCATAGAGGAGAGTGCTGAGTACGCAGGCTTGGTAGATGCGCAGTCTGGTTTTCTCAGTGAGGCTGGAATTGTTCCACGCTCGCTGGTTCAGTCTGGCCATAACTGTGGCTGCCCTGGCGATTCTCCGGTTGACCTCCAAGTCGACTGACAGAGAGCTCGAGATGGTGGACCCGAGGTAAGTGAAGTCGTTGACAACCTCCAGGGTGTATCCGTCGATGGTGATGCATGGGGGAGTCCCCGTGCCTTGAGCCATAACATTCGTCTTCGTCAGGCTGATGGCTAGTCCGAACTCCTTGCATGCGTGGAAAAGGCAAGTGACTAGCTGCTGGAGTCCCTCTTCGGAGTGTGATGTCAAGGCTGCGTCGTCGGCGAAGAGCATCTCACGGATGAGCACCTCTTTGACTTTGGTCTTGGCTCGTAGACGGGCCAGGTTGTAGAGCTTGCCATCGGATCTGGTGTGAATGAAGACACCCTCGCTGCAGTCCTTAAAGGCGTATTGGAGGAGCATGGAGAAGAAGATTCCGAACAGCGTAGGCGCGAGGACGCAGCCCTGCTTTACTTCGCTGCTGACTGGGAAGGCCTCAGAGGTTGCGCCGTTGTAGGACACCGTGCTGTGCATGTTGTCGTGAAAGGACATGACCACAGCAAGCAGATGTGGTGGACAGCCAATCTTCCGTAGCAAGCTGAAGAGACCGCTTCGACTGACCAGATCGAACGCCTTCGTAAGGTCGATAAAGGCGAGGTAGAGTGGTTTATGCTGCTCGTGACACTTCTCCTGCAGCTGGCGTAGGGAGAAGATCATGTCCACTGTTGATCGGCCAGCTCTGAAGCCACACTGGGACTCTGGGTAGGCGCGGGAAGCAAGGGTCTGCAGGCGGGCAAGAGCGACCCGGGCGAATACTTTGCCGACGACGCTGAGGAGAGAGATGCCCCGGTAGTTGTTGCAGTCGCTGCGGTCTCCTTTGTTCTTGTACATGGTGATAATGTTGGCGTCTCTCATATCCTGGGGCATGTAACCCTCCTTCCAGCAGAGACAGAGTAGATGGTGGAGCGGCTGTAGCAGGACTGGTTTCCCGCTCTTTAGGATTTCTGGAGGGATTCCGTCGCTTCCTGGTGCTTTCCCGCAAGCGAGGCGGTCGATGGCTTTGCCGAGCTCTGCCGCAGTAGGTGGGGTGTCTAGCTCCTCCATGACTGGTAGGTCTGGGATGGCGTTAAGAGCAGTGTCTGTTACGGTGTTCTTCGTTGCGTACAGCTCGAGGTAGTGCTCGGTCCACCGCCGCATTTGCTGTTCCTGGTCAGTGATGACCTCACTTGTCTTGGACTTAAGGGGGGCGATCTTGGAGGGGATTGGGCCTGTTGCCTTCTTGATACCCTCATACATTCCTCGTGCGTTGCCTATATCGGCAGCTTCCTGAATGCTTCTGCACAGGTTTAACCAATAGGTGTTGGCACAGTGGCGGGCGGTCTTCTGGACTTTGTTCCTGGCAGCCCGTAGAGCTTGAAGTGTACTGGGAGTGGGCGTGACCTTGTAAGCCAGTATGGCCTTCCTCTTAGCCTCGATCACGGGTTCCATTTCTTCCCAGTGAGCCTCGTACCAGTCAGCGTTCTTCCGCTCTTTCTTCCCGTAAGCAATAATGGCGGAGTTGTATATGGCGTCGCGGAGACGTAGCCAATTAGATTCGATAATGTCATCTGCCGCCACTCCCTCGCCGAGTGCATCTTCCATCCTGTTGATGAATTGCTGGGTCTTAACTGGGTTGCTGGCACAACTGGTGTTGATGCGTGGGCGACCCTTCATCTTGGAGTGGTGCAACCTCTTCGGCATTATGCGCACCTTGCTTACCACGAGGGCATGGTCCGTGTCGCAGTCTGCACTGTGGTAGCTGCGGGTGAGGAGGGTGCTGCCAATATCCGTTCTTCTGGTGATGACGAGGTCAAGCTGGTGCCAATGGCGGGAGCGGGGGTGCCTCCATGACACCTGGTGGATCTCTTTGCACTTGAAGAATGTGTTTGTCACGCACAGGCCGTGGTGACACGAAAGCTCAAGCAGTCGCTGACCATTCTCATTGATCTTTCCTCTCCCAAAGTTTCCAAGGCAGGTGGGCCAGGCCATGTGGTCGGCTCCTACTCTTGCGTTGACGTCTCCAAGGAGATAGAGAGCGTTACTTCTGGGGATCTTGGATAACGCTTCGTCCAGTGCATGGTAGAACTGTTCTTTCTCTTCGATGGTGGCGCAGAGGGTTGGGGCGTACGCGCTAAGAATGCTGACTGGGCCGAAAGTCGTTGACAATCGGAGGGTAAGTAATCTCTCTGTGCCTCCTGTGGGTGGCTCTATGGAGTTAACAAGCATGTTCTTCACAGCGAACCCAACACCGTGCTGTCTTGGTTGGTCCGGAGACTTCCCTTGCCAGTAGAAGGTGTAGTTGGTTTCTCTGATAGTTCCGTTGTCGGCCAACCGGGTCTCCTGTAGAGCCGCAATGTCGATGTTTAGTCGTGCCAGTTCCCTATCGATGACAGCGGTTTTCCTGGCACCCTTGATCCACGGAAGGTCTGCAGTAAGTCCAGGGCACATGGTCCTGATGTTCCAGCTAGCGAGGCGAAGAGCTGGAGGCTTCTTTCTTGTTGTTTGCTTGGAATTAACTGGTGCGGGTGTTTTGTGGCCCACTTTTCGAGAGGCGCCTCTCTGATCCCCACGCACCCAGTGGGGCAGGCGAGCCATGGCGAGACGGCACCTAATTGGCTGGGGCTGCCCAGCTTGAGGCGGGCGGTAGCTGTCCAGTGAGGTGCGATGACCTCTCCCGCCGTCAGAGGAGACCTCTGGCGCTCGTTTCCTTCGCCAATCGGATGAGCTTATAACCGGTATCTGTCTCTTCCCGTGTTGAGTCGACATCTTGCGATGATGCTGGAGTGTCCTCTCCAGTGAAACTGAAGCTACAGAGCCTGGGCAGGGTGATATGGAGGGTCTGCTGTTGCCCATGCAGCAGACCCTCCCTCTCTTCGCAGCTGAAGGGTCCAAGGGAAAGACGAAGTCAATACAGCTTGGCTTCAGGTACGCCGCAGGAGTTGCCGGTGTTGACTACAATGTCAAACCGCCTTAGGGACTCCGGCTCCGGATTTTCTGTCGGGGTTTACTCCCTTAGCCTTTCCCCTAAAGAGGTATGCCGCAAGGCAGCGGAGGTTTTTTTTTGTGTGTCTTTATTACAAATTTATAATAAATAAGGAGGACTGGAGGAAACTTTGGAGGCGATGGATACATTTATGTTACAGACTGCAATGATAGTTTCATTAGTTCAGACTTATCTCTAAGCTCATCAATTTGTATAGTTAAATATGTGCATATTTTTGTACGTAAGTCATAGCTATTGTTTCTTAAACTTAATCTTCTTTATATATTTCTGTTATCTTTTTGACTTCTGGAGACTTATAAGTCCGTAAGACTTGATTTAAGGCCCAAGGTTCTTGAAGGCTATAAGTATATATATTTTATACTTTGTCTGCCATAAGTTTTCCAAAACTTATGTGGGACATGATTAGAAAAGCTAACATGCAGCCTGAGGTGCATCCCTCAAGTATATAAATAGGGGGAGAAAAGGAAATGGTAGTCACAAAAATCAAAACCCAGTATTTTGCTGCCAAAGCTAGATACTCAATGATGTCAAAGCCAGTGAAAATAAACTTTTCTATTTTATGTCATTTTGCTATTTTGTTTGTCCAGAAAAAAAATTGTTATCTGTTCTTTTAAAAAGTAGAGTGTTCACTGAAATTCAGACATTTCTCATATGATATCAACCTTTTGGCATTATCTCAGAATAAATCACTTATGCAATGAATTGAAAAGGGGAAATAAGCAAAGCTAGCTAAATTTTATTCAAGTCATGTTCATATCTTTCACATAGACTAAATTATGGTATGTAATATGTATTAAGTGGTATGATCTTAACACTATTGCTCAATTCACTGTAGCATAAAACATAATAAAATACAACTAGGAGTGGTAAATGAAAAGAGTTCCATTTGCCATCTTCTGATGATTAAAACAAGATGAAATCTCCCCTTTCACATAACAGGCTTTTCTACATGTGCCAATAGGCATGTGCCACATGCAGCCAACTTAATGAAAATAAGTTCTAAAATTATCTTGAGGTGTTAAAGAGCCATGGTATACATTCCATCCAATAATAATAGGTAAAGTGAATCTTCCAAAAATACTACCCTTTCTATAAAATATGTTCCTATCCTTTTCCTTACCAATTCTATAATGATATTTCTCAACCACTATCTACTACATCTATAAAATTTAAATTAAGCAGTATACAAAGAGCTGCATCTTTCAATAGAATCTCAATTCAACCATACATGAAAAATACATTCTCATACATACAACTAACTGGGGGAAAAAGCATATAATATGTTTTCCACCATGAGGTGAAAAATTAATATAATGACAAAAAGATCAAAATACTTTCAGGCTCACTTTAATTTTAAATTCTGTCATGTTAAAATATTTTACTACTTTGAATTAGGCATGATTAATTTAAATTTAAATTATATTTTATTCTTTCATATATGGGAGTTGACTTGTTGCATATGACCATGAGGTGGGTTATACAACAAAATAACATAACAATATAATAAATCTAAGTTTTGAACATAACTTCAAACTCTACAAATAAGTATAGTTCAGAAAAAAACATTATGTGGTACTATCTGGTGAAAAATAGAAATTTGCGCCACCCTTAAAATTACATCAGAAATTTAAATTTGGTTCAGAAAATGGCCTCAGGGCTCCACTGTAAAGAGGTCAAAGAGAAATACCCTGAGGTTTTTACCTTCACTTCAAACAGCATAGATCTTTCTATATTCTATGTCAAAATTTATAGGAAGCTTTCAGTTACCAAAATAAATAAATAAAAAAGAGGAAGAAGAAAAAAATAAGTTGTAGTTTTAAAAAAGTCTGACTGAGACTAAGCTGGGATTTAAACTCCGCTTATTGTTGATGAGAAGTTCAGGATGAAAGTTGGATTAAATCCCAATTCCTATAATTATTTAGCTGTTTCTTTCCTCATTCTCATTTCAGTATTTTTTTTTTTTAGTATAATATATCGCACAATTAGTCTCCATGCCCTATATCTTTTTTATCTGTACAAACTCTGTTTTTATATCCTATCATATGAAAAATTGTGAAAAAAACTTGAAAAAAATTACTAGGAGGCCTAATAAACCTCCAGGCTTATCTAGGCTTTCCATTGTGAGTTATTTTAAAACTCTCTCGTAACTTTTAGATTACTGACAGAAATGCAGATTTTATCTAGTGGACATGCACTTGATTACTGCCCTGTGGATATTGACCAGTTATGCATCCCTTTGTAAATTCATTTCAGCAATCCACTGTGTTCCTCTGAAATCTCCTTTGAACTAGTTGTACCTTTCTGTCAACTCCTGGATCAATTAATGAATTAAATAAAAGCTTTGATATGTGTCTAATTTATATTTGCATAAATCAGGATTTTATATTTAAAAACAAATACTCTTTGACACCATTTACTCTTTAGTCCATTTCATTTAGCCTTCTACTATCACCTCTCAACTGAAATTGTTCTTGAAATATTTTTATTTTTCCTATTAACCAAAGTAAAGGGCTGTTCCTCTTCTTTCTCCCATTTAACCTCTGGATTTTGGTACTTGCTCATGATTCTAAAGACTCCTCTTTGGATCACTGGAGTGTCATTTTTTTACTGTTTTCTAATTCCATGGTCACAACCTCTTATGCTAAATAGCCCTATGTGATTTGTAGGTAATGGAATTTATATTCATTTTTGATTTATTAATCTTGCTGTATATATTCCCTCCTCCCCCATGCCATGTACAGCTAACTCATCGGCATTTGTGTTCCACACTTACTAATTATTGGTCCTCATCTGGGCCACCACCATACTTTTCTACAGAGCAATTATTTCTATGGTTTCAACTACACACAGAAAACTGCTAAATATATTTTCTGGCTCTGAACAGTTTTAGGGATCCAGAATAATACTATTATTTATTTTCATCATTAAAGTTCTCTGTTGTCCACCATTTCACATTCAGTTGTCAAGAACTGTAAAAGGTTTAGATTTTACTCTGCTATTAAGCTGTTAATATAGGCTGACAGGGATTCATGGATGCAGGCAGAAGACAAAGACTTCTGGGTCAGAAACAATGGGCTTTCTTATTTATGGCAAAGCAGACAGCATGGCCGTCTTATTTATGTGAAGTCTTCTTATTCCCGAAATCCCATGGTGGGGGGATGTGGATGTGGACCCAGCCTGATGCTGTGCACACAGTGGATTTGCATCACAGCTGAGAAACCCAAAATTTAAGAAACTTTTACAAGAGACTGCAAGCAAACCTACCCAACATTTGCCTCAGAGAGAGACATTCATTATCATCATTATATCCAACAGCAAACACATTTGCCCCCTACTCAGCAGAGAGACACAATCATTAACTTCTAAGGCTGTTCACTACCTTAAAAAAATAGTCTAGAACAAAAGCCATTAGTGCTTCTGTTTACAAGATGTGCCAAAACATGAGACCTATATAGGATTGACTTTCAAAAAAGCCAAAATCCTTAAATAAGCGTTTGTGAACTCTCAGAAACTTGTCTTCACCTTATTTCTTTAGCACTGTGTCTGTCTAAGCGTATGCAGTGAATAAACTTTACACTCCATACATATGGGACTAAGTGTGGAGAATTAAATAAATGATTAATGACTGTTGCATTGATGGAGAGGTGGAGATAAGAATTAATTCACCATAGTTTCTGATCCATGTTCTTTTCATTTGATTTTATGACACACTCTTCCTGCTATTTTTTCTGAAAGGAGAAATTTCAAAAATGAAAAAATCAACAACATCCTTGGGGGAAAAAATGACGACGAGTTTAGGATATCTTGCCTGAGAATAAAATAATAACTATTCGACTTTTATGCAAATAGTACTCAATCTCAGTCAATAGATGGGTAAATGTGTCTGGTTTAATGTTCCCAGCCCCCTTAAATGCATAATGATCATTAGGAAAAAAGAAAAGTTGATAGCATGTGATGATTTTCCACTCCAAAATAAAGAAAGCATTAGTCATCACTTAAAATTCCAAGCTGACATTATACTTTACCTTTAATCAAAGTCAGGGATTTATTAGTAGGGAACAGTAAGGAAAATATAAATTAAAGTAGGTCATGCATATTAAGTAGTGGTGGTTTTAAAAAGTAATTATTTTAGAGAAATAATGTATTCGGTTATATGTTGAAAAATATCTCTGGTGAGGAAGACAACAGTCAAACAGAAAAGCTAAAGTAAGCTTCTTACATTTTGGAAACAATATGTGATGAAAAAAATACTATGCTTGCAAATAACATTATGAATAACCATACATCATTATATCTCAGATTTGTAATTTTAATGTTACAAGAACATTTTCTTTAGTTGAGGCATCTTTTAGAACTTATTATAAATTAGTTGAAAGCTTAAATTATTTTTGGTACTCAGAGTAAATTTTACATTGAAATTTATAAAAAAAAAAAGTAAGAATACAAAATTGTTTTGTTTCTTAAAACTGAAAGTTCTATAAACAGTTGCTTTTTAATATAAAGTTGGATAAAAATGTATGCTTTTTGAGGACTTGTGACATTAAATAATAAAGAAGAACCTAAAATAAGCATTAGTGTTAACATAAAATATTAAGTATATAGTTTGGAGAATATTAAAATTGACCCAAATCAAAATCATGTTACTATACTATAAAGATACTTACTATAAATTGCAAAAACTTTGACATGGAAGACAAAAGTGTTTTATTTTTATAAAAAGCTTAAGAAAAAAAGACTTTAAAACTTTTGTTAAAATTGTATATTAAAATAAAGAAAAATGAAGTGGCTCAATTTTGAGTCTCTCTAATCCAACAAATTAACAGATTATGGGACAAATATAGAGAATGCACTTTTCCAGGAAAATCTCATGAGGGTGAATAAAATATGCCAAGATTGATATTTAATATTTTAGCTTGTTTTCCAATGGTATAGACATAAATTTAAAGTGAAAGAGTTTTATCAGACACATTTTAAGCCACCCCCACCAAACCCTTTATTTCATAAGATCTACTATTGATTCATTTTACTATTTGACCTGAACTTAAATGTCAATAATACAGGAAAGTAATTCATTTTATTATTTCAGAATATTGCTTTTTTTCAAAAGGTTTTATTTATTTTTAGAGAGAGGGACTAGAAGGGAGAAAAAGTGGGAAAGAAACATCAACGTATGGTTGCCTCTCATGCACCCCTAACTACAGACCAGGCCTGCAACCCAGGCACATGCCCTGACTGGGAGTCGAACCAGTGAGCCTTTGGTTTGCAGGCCAGTGCTTAATACACTGAGCCACACCATCCAGGGCAGAAAATTTCATTTAATTGCATGGCCATTTACTATACAATAGATGTCTCAAAATACCTTACTAATCAGAGAAAATGAGTTGACTAGTAGTTTTTGTAATTGTTTATATTTTATTTTTAATTAGACATTTGAACTTAAATCTATAAGCCTCTTCCCACTGTTGTAATATATTTTTAAGCAAACATCTATCTTAAGTCTTTAAAAATTCAAGCTGTTTTTGATATAGCAAAACAGTAGCTATGGAAAAATGTTTTAAATTTAGAAATTCAGAATTTATATATTTTGGAGATCAAACCTTCATCCAAGGTATCATTGGCAAATATGTTATCCTATATGGTTGATTCCCTTTTCACTTTGATGATGGTTTCTTTAGCCATGCAGAAGCTTTACTACTTAACATCAGGAAGACAAAGAATCCAATTGAAAAATGGGCAAAGGACCTGAAAAGAACACTTCTCCAAAGAGGACATACAGAGGGTCCATAGGCATATGAAAGAATGCTCAACATCACTAGCCATCAGAGAGATACAAATTAAAACCACTATGAGATACCACCTCACACCAGTCAGATTGGCCATCATCAACAAATTAACAAACAACAAGTGCTGGCGAGCATGTGGAGAAAGGGGAACCCTAGTGCACTGCTGGTGGGAATGCAGACTGATGCAGCCACTGTGGAAAACAGTCTGGAATTTCCTCAAAAGACTAAAAATGGAACTAGCTTTTGACTCAGTGATTCCACTGCTAGGAATATACCTGAAGAATCCTGAAATACCAAGTCAAAAGAAATTTTGTACCTCTTTGTTCATAGCAGTGCTATTTATAATAACCAAGTGCTGGAAACAACCTAAATGCCCATCAGTGGACGAGTGGATCAAAAAACTGGTACATTTTCACAATGGAATGCTATACAGCAGAAAGAAAGAATTCCTATCTTTCACAGCAGCATGGATGGAACTAGAGAGTATTATGCTAAGTGAAATAAGCCAGGTGATAAAAGACAAATACCATATGATCTCACCTATAAGAGGAACCTAGTGAACAAAACAAACAAAGAGGCAAAATAGAACCAGAGGCATGGAAACAAAGAACAGACTGACAGTGACCAGAGGGGAGGGGGGAGGGGGCAGAGAGGTGAAAGAAGGGGAAGGGTCGAATCAAAGAACATGTATGAGTGACCCATGGACATGGACAACAGAGTGGGGATTGACTGTGGGAGGGGGGTTGGGCTGGGCAGAGTGGGGCAAAAAGGGAAAAAATGGGGACAACTGTAATAGAATAACAAGATATTTAAAAACATAAAGCAAAATAAAGAAATTCAGAACTAAAATCAAAATTTGCAGCCCTCCTCAATTTTGGAACCTGATCACTAATAACTGAGTTTTGTGGAAGAATTCATCCTAAGAGGGCCTTCTTGGTAGAAAAGAGGAGAGAAAATGTCATCTATCACGGGAAACCTCACAGTGGACTAATGGGTGATTCAGTACTAAGTACTAAGGAAATACTTTATGGCATTTTCTGATCTTTGTGAGTTTTCAAGGACTATATTTGCATTCTTTTCCAGATAGATTCTTTTCCTAAAAGATTCAACATAGAATGTAGCAGGTAATCTTATGCATTCTCACGCTGCCAAATACTACTAACTTCCATGATAACTCTAAACTTTATATCACCAGGTAAGGATCCTTCCTTTAGGTGTATGCCAATTTATTGATATAACTACAAATAAACAGCTCCCATAAGCACCAAAAACTTTCCTCAAATCTTTCCTTTCCTTATCTTTTTAACCCAGAGAATGGCATCATTACCATCTGTCCAAAATGTCAGACTAACACCTTCCATTTCTGCTGCTCCAACAGCACACTAATGAACAAGTCTTGTCTTTTTTTTAAATTAAAATCTCTATTGAGATAATTGCAGATTTACGTGCAGTTGTAGGAAATAATGCAGAGAGGTCCTGTGTATACTTTACCTAGTTGTTTCCAATGGTAACAATTTGCAAAATGATAGTACAGTATCACAACCAGGATACTGACTGGCATTGAAACAATCCGCAGATCTAATTCATATTTCTTCAGTTTTATGTGCTCAGGCACACGTGTGTATGTGTTTGTATTTAAGTCTGTATAAATTGCTCACATAGGTTCACGTGTCTACCACCAGTTTTTGTAGATTCTCAGTTTCTCTTCTCTCACCTTCCTCTCCAACCTCTCACCTCCTGTGTTGAAATAACCTCCTCACAGGCATTCCAGGCATTTCTGTGTCACAATGCATTCATAAGTGCTAATCTGCCCTCTAGGCAACAACCAGGGAAACTAATTCTCTAAGTTTTTGACTTGTGAATTTATGTATTGGAGAAATTCTGCACATTAATAAAATATAAAATTTGAATACAAAGTTACAGGCATAGTTTATTAGTAATGTAAAGGAAATAATCAAATATTTTTGCTACATGTCCTATTAATGTATTAATCAGTGACAATTAAGAGTTATATTTATGAGTTTGGTGGCCCTCATAGTCACTCAGCTGCAAAATGTGATAAGAAATTGGTAAAAACTGTATATCTACTTTAGTTTTATATTTAGAAATATTATGGTTCATGATATAAGTTGGTAGTCTAGTTTATTTTTTTTTTTTTTTTACATGTACCTGTTCAGATCTCCCAATAGCATTTATTGAAGAGGCTATTTTTGCTCCATTTTATGGGTTTATTTCTGGGCTTTCTATTCTGTTCCATTAATCTATTTGTGTGTTTTTATGCCAGTACTGCCAGTACCAGACTGTTTTGTTTACAGTGGCTTTGTAATATAGTTTGATATTAGGTATTGTGATCCTTCCTCCTTTGTTCTTCTTTCTCAAGATCACTGAGGCTATTTGGGGTTATTTATGGTTCTGTATAATTTTTGAAATATTTGTCCTAAACCTGTGAAATATGTCATTGATATTTTAATTGGGATTGTGTTGAATCTATAGATTGCTTTGGGTAGTATGGTCGGAACGCAGACTGGTGCAGCCACTGTGGAAAACAGTATGGAATTTCCTCAAAAAATTAAAAATGGAACTGCCTTTTGTTCCACAATCCCACTGCTGGGATTATACCCTAAGGATTCTGAAATAGCAATTCAAAAGAATCTATGCACCCCAGTGTTTATAGCAACACTATTTACAATAGCCAAGTGCTAGAAATAGCCTAAGTGTCCATCAGTAAATGAGTGGATCAAAAAACTGTGGTACATTGACACCATGGAATACTACACAGCAGAAAGAAAGGAGGAATTCCTACCCTTTGTGTCAGCATGGATGGAACTGGAGAGTATTATGCTTAGTGAAATAAGTCAGGCTGTGAAAGACAAATGCCATATGTTCTCATCTATAAGTGGGACCTAAAGAATAGAAACAAACAAATGAGCAAAATAGAGCCAGTGACATGGAAATAAAGAACAAACTGACGGTGACCACAGGGGAGGGGGAGGGGGATATCAAGGGAACAAGTATAGCGGACACATTGACATGAACTATAGGATGAGGACTGACTGTGGAAGCAGGGGATGGGTGGGGCAGGGGAGAGCAAAATGGTGGAAAAATTGAGACAACTGTAATTGAACAACAATAAAATTTAAAAAATGAAAAAAAAATTTTAAATGAATCACCTATCAACTCTTTCTTTTCAAATTCATATCACCCCAGTCACAGTTTTGCAACCGAAGTAAAAAGTCAAAGACATAGATCTGGGAAAGTAAAATTACTGCACCTAAAGAATTTCTTAAAAGTACTGTTATAATTACCAGTTTATTTCACAGGCAGCTATAAATTGCTATCAATGATTTATATATTGACTATCATGACATATCATATTACTTCTAAAATTATGCTTCTTTGCTATCAATAATCTGTCTTATGGTTTCTGGAAATTTGTTGATTCCTCTCCATTTTCCTTCTCTCAAGGTAAGTGTTCTTCTGAGAGTTAAGCATGTAACTCACTGGAAATTTATCCAAACTACTTTCTACCCAGAGTAAATTGTGCAGTATTTCAGGCTGAGGGAGATTTCTAAATTATTGGAATGGATAAGCCATCTCACTTTTACTTTTTTGTATGCAAATTAAAATAGAAATCATGTAATATTGATGCTCATGCGTACTAGTACTTCTCTGGTTCTGTAAGAAGGGCAACACGAACTTGTCACAATCTTTTCTCTCTTCCTTCACATAATACTAGCTTGAATCTTAGTGGTTATAAAGTATGGCAATTAGGAATTCAGAGACATAGGTCTCCAGATAGGAAACGGTGTGGGGGATGGGAGAAAATGGTGAAAGGGATTAAAAAGTACAAATTGCCAGTGATGAAAATAGTCATAGGGATGTAAAGTACAGCGCAGGGTATGTAATCAACAGCATTGTAACAACTATGGATGTTGCCAGATGCGTACTAGACTCATCAAGGTGATCACTTCATGAGGTATACAAATGTCTAATCAATATACCGTACATCTGAAATGAATATAATATTATGTCAATTATAATTTTAAAATAATTTTAAATAAAATTTACAAGCATGAAAACTAAGTTTTATCTTAAATATTAACTATTACACATTGTATTTAGCTACGTTATGTACATGAATGTACCAGTCTTTAAAATTCTTACAAATTTCTAATTAAAACACCTCTCTGGTATAAAGTCTAATCTCTTTAAAATATTGTGATGCTTAGTCTTACATATCAACTTCCCTAGGCTATAATACCCAATTACTTAATTAAACATTCATCTAAGTGTTACTGTGAAGATATTTTGCAGATGTAGTTTACATTTGCAATCAGTTCATTTTAAGTAAAGCATATTACCCTTGATAAGGTGGGTGGGTCTCATTCAATTCCTTGAAGACCTTAAGGATAAAAACTGAGATTTCTTGAAGAAATTGTAGCTCAAAAATACAACATTAACTCCTTCCTGAGTTTCCAGCCTTCAGGTCTGCCTTATAAAGTTCAGATTTCCCAGCTCCCACAGCTTGGTGAGCTAATTCCTTAAAATAAATCTCTCTTCTAGCTCTATAAATGGATATTACATAGATATAAATATAGACACAGATAGAAATAGAGATTAGATATAGATATAGGTATAGGTATCTTCTATTGGTTTTGTTTTACTAGAGAATCTTGATACAAATAACATTAATAATATAAATAATATTAATCAATGAAATGTACATATTGACAGCATGTTAAAACCACCCTAATAGTTTTAATGAACAGTGGTGATTGTCTATTGAGTACCATTTCTCTTTCCTTCATCAAATAGTACCCTAGAGTTTGGTTGATCAGTTAGAAATGAACCCACCCTTGGTTCCAGAATTAGGCTTGATTTGGTCCAAACCATCAGCATAATCCCAGTATGCCCATCATCATTCATGTTCACTGTTTTTGTTTCAGAGAGAGTGAGAGAGAAACACCAATCACACCTTTCCACCTCCCTATCCTCACCCCCCAAAACCCCCTTACTCGCAGGTGCCCCCATCTGGTACTAAACCCGCAACCCCCTGGGTGCACTGGAAGTCTCCCTAACCAACCCAGCCACCCAGCCAGGACTCGCATTCACTTTTGAATAGTGATGGAGATGAGTTAGTCTTAATCTCCATAATTTGCTTCTCACTAGCAATACCATACCATAGTTTTATTTGTTATTTTTCTATTTTCCACATATTCTTCATAATGTTCACTGCCATTGCATTAGTGTCTATAATGGTGCCTGTCATGCAGAATAATACCAGAAAACGTTTGCTCAATGAATGAAAGAACTGCAACTAGCAACATCTTTAGGACATCACATTTTAAACTCGTCAAATTTTTCAACCATTCATTGAAGATTTTATTCTAGCTTCAAATTAATTCCATCTTGTTAACTGACTGTTTCATATCTATATCTTTGTTTCTTTTAATTTCTTTTTTCTTTTGGAGTTCTTATAGGAAACAGTTACATAAGCAACTCCAAAAGAGGATGCTCATGACTTTTTTCCCTGTAGTTGATGACAAAAATAAGTTTTGCTTTGGAAGTATTTACATGAAAAATATGACACATTGCTAGAGAATTTACAAGTATGATCTGGTACGGAAATTGACCATTTTACCACCAAACCAAGTGTTGTAAAATGAAAGTTGTGAAATCACGCCATCTGGGTATAATTGTAGACTTATATTAATTTCATACAGGGCATACATGTGCTTTCTTTTCTTGCCTAGATCTCCAGCTGTTCACTGGCAAAGGAAACCACCTGATCTCTTGCCTGGCATCGGCCTTTCTCATTTCATGTCTCCTTCACATCCTCCCTCGACTATCTGGAGGTAGATTTATTTATTTATTTATTTATTTATTTAGTTAGTTAGTTATTTATTTTTATTTTTTAAAGATTTTATTTAGTTAGTTTTTTAGAGAGAGGGAAAGGGAGGGTGAAGGAGAGGGACAGAAACAATTTTGTGCAAGGGAAACATCAATCAGTTCCCTCTTGCACATCCCCAACTGGATACCTGCCACATAACCCAGCCATGTGCCTTGGCCAGGAATCAGACCAGTGACCCTTTGGTTCACAGACTGATGTTCAACCCACTGAGCCACAACATCCAGGGCAAGAGAGAAATCTTAACCTCATCTAAGATATCAAAATATTATCATGCTATATTTGGTTGTTCCTGTGTTACTGAGCATAAAATATGATCTGGAAAATAAACTCAAAGGGGGCTGAAGCATAAGGGTTTGTCATTTTTAGCCATGGTCCTAGTCAGCCCTGTGATGAAGGAAAAGAGAAAATTCAATAAAAGACCTCATAAAGGGGCTTTATTGCTCTCATGGAAATATAAGATCAGGGTCACAAGGAATTAGGTGGGTGGATAGACTATCTCAGGGATTCACATAGTAGGTAACAAATGAGAAAAGAAAAAGTATATATATATCAGAAGGTGAGGGGGAATATTCCAGGGGTTTGTGAGCTCTGAGAGAACAGCACCTTAATTCCCAGAGAAGATGGGTATTGGAGGAGAGAAGGAATATGATGAACTGGGTCAGAGAATAGTGCTAGGTCATCTAGCACCTCCACTCTTCTGCTCTCAAAGGTCAGCAATGCATCTTCCCTTCTGCAGTGTGACTCACAAGAGCCCTTGGTGTCTGGGGGCACCACTTGGGCGCAGGTCCTGGATAATGAAGAGGGTGCCCACCACAATGCCCACGAGGCCCACGGCCAGCCCCAGGGCACAGACCACAGTCTCTGTCAGCTCCGATATAGGGGTTGGAATCTCAGGCTCCCAGTGTTTCAGCACTGGCTTGTCCAGGCCCCAGTGCTCCACCTTGCAGTCATAAATGTCGTCAGCAGAAGGGAGGAAGGTGAGGTTACTGATCTTGAGGAAGGAATGATCATTCTTGGGCAGGAAGCTGGTTTCAGAAACACCCTGTGTGACTGAGTGCCCATTACTCAGCCATGTGATGTTGATCACAGGGGGGAAGATGTTGTCCACCGCGCAAATGAGGATGCTGGGCTGGCCCAGCTCCACGTGAGACTTGGGAAACACAGTCACCTCAGGAACCTCATTGACAGCAGCAATAGAGTTGGAGCGTTTAATCATGACCTCCAAGTTGTGTTTTGATGTAGCTATTTCTCTCAATCCACCCTGTGGGTCAAAACTCCCAAATTTGCTAAACTCAGGCAGTCGCCAGACAGTCTCCTTCTTCTGCAGGTCCACGTAGAACTCCTCATCTCCATCAAATTCAAAAGCGTACTGGCCAGAGGGACCATAGGACTGGTAGACCTCCAAGCCATAGGCAGCAACATGGTCAGCCACAATGTCTTCACCTCCACAAAGACACATCATGGTGGTCAGGGCAAGGGTCCCCCAAATCAGAGCTCTGTTTAGGATCATTGAGGTAGATTTTTTTAAATGTCACATTGGAAATTATGAGCACAACACCAGTTAATAACTCTTTTAACCTCGTGACAAATGTGGTCATCTATCTTCAGTTAGGAGGATACAGTTAGAGATGGTGTTTAGACCTCAGCAATTTAATCAGAAGGCTGTGTGAGTAGGGCAGGCACCACTGATCAGGACCCCTTCCGTCACTTATGTTGTGCTCACTAACAATCGGTCAGGAAAGAACATGTTCTGAGGGCTGACACTGCAGTTGGGTAGAAGCATAAGTATCCTATGCTACTTCCTTTAGAGTTTCTTACATTTACATAGCTCTTATAATACAGGTGAATCATAAAAATAAAAGCTTATGTTTTGTTTGTTTTTTTTTTTAACCCTTGGAGTCAAGCTTTGAAAGTAACATATAATATGATATAATATTTTGAAATATTGCAGACTTCCACATATGGAATATGCTTTAAAACGAACATTCAAACTCATTGGAGAAAATAAGAGAAGTTAAAAAGTAAATATTTAAGTAGGGGAAGGGTTTAGTAAAGGAACTAGTATAAATAACCCAAGAACATGGACAATAAGGTGGGGATTGACTGTGGGAGAAGGGGTGGACTGGGGTGGGGAGCAATGGGAGAAAAAGTAGGACAACTGTAATAGAAAAACAATAAATAAATTTAAAAATTTTTAAAGTAAACTTTTAAAACCTTTTTATATTTTAGGTAATACTAGTTAGTATTTATTTAGCACTTAGAAGTTGCTAAGCATTGTTTCAAGCACTTTTCAAGATGTGTTAGTTGAGTTTTTCCTTAGAGCATCTCCACATCTTTCATTTTACCCATGAGTAATCTAAAGTTCAGGGATGTTAACTTGCCCAAGGCCCAACTCCTTAGAAAAAGCAGAGTTAAGACATGTTCCATTGGTTCTTGGTAGACAATATCTTTTATATGCAAAACTAGTTATTAACTCCTCAAACACTGAACTTTCCCTGAAAAATATAAGGTGTTTGAAAATTTCATTCATAGTCCATGTAATTTTTGTTCTATGGTGAGAAAGAATCAAGTTTATACAAATCTAATTTTAGTGTACAAGAAAGGTGCAAAACGAGACAACTGTTCAATAACAGGTATGTTATTTGTTCCCAGAAAGATTATCAAGTAGTCTTTGTAAACTATTGCAAATATTACTGGTTATAGATTTTTATTCACACATAGTTTTGAAGGTAAAAACAAGTGTAACTATATAATTTATTAATATTATATAATTCTATTAACTTATAACAGACTTTTTAAAAAGATTTTATTTATTTGATTTAGAGAGGAGGGGAGGGAGGGAGAAAGAGACAGAGAGAAACATGAATGAGGGAGAGAAACATCAATTGGTTGCCTTTTGCACGTGCCCCTGACCAGGGAGCCAACCCACAACCCAGGCATGTGTCCTGACCAGGAATGGAACCAGGGACCTTTTGCTTTGCAGAATGTTGCCCAACCAACTGAGACACAGTGGTAAGGGCGTAACAGACTTTTTAAAAGAAAGTTCCATTATTCATTGTTCCCAGGAGATCCTCTACAATGTATGATACCTTGGTCAAGTAAACATGGCAAAAAATTTTGTTTGTTTCATCCCACTATTGGAAATTTCCAATGAAGCTTAACATAGTAAAGGTTCTGAAATGCCTTAAATGGGAGAGGATCCCCTGTTTAACATTATTTAACTAATTTTCAAATGTGTTTGAAGATTAGACTTTAGCACAATATCTTGAAGCTTCCCTAGAAGCTATATTTGTCAAACCATCCTTCGGGAAATGGTGGACTAAATTGGAAAGTCTATTTTATCAAATATTCTCTCTTATTGTACTTTTCTGTTACTTGAATATGGTTTGGAACATTTTTTTTGTCTCTCTTGCAGAAGATATAGTAAAATAATTTTTGTAATATAGTAATATTATTCATTAAAATAATTGTGACCAATCCCATCAACTGTGGCATAGTTAAGCATTAATAATTGAAACCTCCTGTGTCAACATAACCTTATTGCTTGTATCAGGGAAGTTCTGCTTAGGAAAGGTAAAATTATAAAATAACATTTTTTTATTTGCTTTATGTGGTTCCTGTGGATTCATTTATCAAAAATATCATTCTTCTCATCTGAGTAAACAATTCAGTTATCACAACAATTTAATGATCAAAATCAAAGAAAGATCTAATTATCAAAACTTTTGCTTTGCTGTATCCACAAATTTAAATTGCAGTAAAATAAAATTAAGGATTTCGCTGAGAAATCAGTTCAGCTCTACCAAAGTTATATAGCTCAGCTCTGTAAAAAGAAATAGAGGAGCCATTAGGACATTTATAGAGCAGTTAATTAACACTAATTAGAAAAATAGATGCTCTTATTCAAAGTTTAGCATTTCCAAATTGTTTTCTCAAAATGAACCTTTCTTAATTGGATGGGAAAAGAATATGTACCACAGAAAATTAAATTACATTGTGTGACATCTTCCAGGAAATAATTCCCAATCATTTGCCTGCCTTGGAAAACCCACCTTAAACCTCTGAAGTCCAGACACCCAAACTGTAAATTCCAATCTTGACCCTCGACTTCTGAGACTGCTCTGACTGTGTCACAGTGGTGTCCACGCTAACTTCAGTAATCTAGTACATTTAGCTTTGCTTTATCATCAAGGTGTCTAAGAATATTTAGGGAGGTTCAACAGAGCTTAAAAACAGTCATTAATTAATTATAAAATAAGAAAGACAATCAAAGATTTACACATATAAATCACTGATTATTTTAAAGAAGTCTCAATTTTAGCATCCATTTTAAATCTGTCTTCCCAAAACACCAAATCTATTTATATTTTAAATTATCAATCATTTAAGGAAATCTACACTTAGAAAGCTGAACACATATATGTGCTAGACCCTGGATGAACTGTATAGCTGTAGTCCATGACTTCATGTAGTTTAGAGATTGGTGGAAAGACAGTTTTTAAAGGAAGGCATATCTATGCGCACATGAAGACAGAATGTACCCGTGCCATGACAACCAATCCAAATAAAAAAGGGGAAAAAAATGAGTGGAAGATCCTGTTAGATTGTGGGAATTGGAGAAGAAATCCCTCAGGAAATAAAACTTAGGATTTGAAGGATAATAGTCAGCCATATAAAGGCTGGAGGAAAGAGCATTGTAGCAAATACAGCAGCATGGGTGGAGGTCCTGAGATTTAAGACAAAACAATAACAATTTAAAAAACACAAAAACCTTGGTATACCCAAGAAACAAAAAGAAGGTCATTGTATCTAGGCATAGCACATAGATAGAACAGTTGCACAGTTGTGGGAGATGGATTAGAATGGTAAGAAATTTGGATGTTTTCCTATATATGGGGTAAAATATTAGTTATATTAAATATGAGGTTAATTAATATAATTTGATTTATATTTTCAGTGGCAAAATACATGTATAGTTATTGGATGGAAAATGAATTTTAGAAGGTCAAGAATGCATGTAGGGAGACCAAGAGACTACTAGAATTGTCCTGGAAAGATAATGTGGTGGCTTTGACTGAAGCAGTGGCCATGAAGGCAGACTAAAGTGGAAGCCCTAACTCCCAATAGATTTTATGTTAAAACCGACAGGATGTGGCAGTGAAGTGAACATGCACCTCAGAAGGAAGAAGAAGAAAGAATGATTCCATGTCTGTATAAATGGATGTGTAGAAATATGTATTGCTCTTCGGTGAATTGATATGATGTTCCATTACAAATTGGAGGTTGATGTACCTGATAGCCTCTCTCTGATAATGTCACATCATTTTCTTTTCTTTATACTTTGAGTAACCCTTTAGGACCACAGTTTTTTTCCAGCCCCGATGATTTATATCTAAGATTGAATAATGAGAATCTCCAGGACCATCAAACTCATCTTGTCTTCCCAGTTCAAAATGTTTAAATTGAAATAAGATAAAATTAAGGATTTCGCTGAGAAATCAATTCAGCTCTACCAAAGTTATATAGCTCAGCTCTGTAAAAGAAATAGAGGACCCATTAGAACATTTACAGAGCAGTTAATTAACACTAATTAGAAAAATAGATGCTCTTATTCAAAGTTTAGCATTCCCAAATTGTTTTCTCAATATGAACCCTTCTTAATTGGGTCAGAAGTGAATATGCACCACAGAAAATTAAAATAAATTTTGTCACATCTTCCAGGAAATAATATTAAGGTAGTCTACTCCCTAAATATGACTTTTAACTAGTAAAGTATACAAATTCCTTAATGATTACCAAGTATCCATGCAAGAACTCTAAATAAAAATGGAATAAAAATTCATAAAACATTTAATATTAAATTTTAACTAAAATGCAAGAAAATATGGTCAGCAGGAAAATGCTGAGGAACTAATTGGCCATGACATGACATTTTTACTAATTATTTTGCAAAACTGCATTAACCTTTTTGTGTTCCAGTCAACTTATAAGGTATTGTCTTATGTCTTCAGATTACAAGGAAGGATACAATTGAATTATACCCTTTGCCTTGCCTAACACTTGAAAAGCACTGAAATCATTGCAAATTAAATGACAAGCAACTCAGTAAATATTTCATTTACTGCTTCACAGCTGTTGAAAGAGTTACTCTTGTGAGCTGATATGCAGGAAATAGGAGTCAACCTCATCATTTCTTAAAATAAAAATTTTATTTCTAGTTTGGAAAAAAATTCCCCACTAACAAAATGTACATACCATACATCAGAATTGTTTTTCAATCGACCCTTCCATGTTGCTGACACATAATTACAAAATATTAAAATGCATGAAAAATAAAAAGCATATATATAGCCAGAAAGTATCCAGACATGTACTATGAAAAATAGAGACATTTGGTAAAGTGGTAAAGAAGATACGAGAAACATTGTACATAGGACAATGATGCCTCAGTCTACTTCAGAGTAGGTAGCTTGGGACTTCACACAGTTCTCCGATCCTTAGCTGGAATTGCCATTAGCTTTCCCGTCATATTTTCCTGAATCTCAATGCTGGTCTGAACTCTCTTCCTTTTCAAAGGTGATTTTAGTTTTAGGAAAAGCCAGAAGTTGCAGGGCACCAAATGTTGGCTGTAGTGGGGCTGAGTCACCTGGGTGATTCGATGTTTCACCAAAAACTCTGCACTAGACCTGATTCACAACAATGAAGCTGCCAATCACCAGTTGCACATAGCTGCAGCCATTTTTGTCATATTGTATCTCTCAACCAATGAAGAACATTGACATAGTACCCCTTATTAATTGTCTGGCCTGGAGGGCCATACTTGTGATGGATAACACCTTCCCAATCAAAAAACACAGATAATATGGTCTTGATCTTGCTGAAACTTTGCCATGCCCTTCTTTGGTTGTGGAGAACCAGGAGACTTCCACTGGAACAACTGGGCCTTCATTTCTGGATCATAGCTGTGAACTCATGATTCCTCTCCAGTTACAACCTTCTTGAAGAACTCTGCTTCATTGGTAGCAGTTTGAATTAAGTCATTAGCAACTGCAGCACCATGTTCTTTCTGCTCTGGTAGCAGAAGCCACAGAACAAATTTTGCCATGACACATTTCATGCCAAGACCCGGTGTCAAAATCTGGGACACAGTAGTTCTTGGAATCCCCAGATCAGCCTCTGGTTCTTGCACTCTCAGTCACTGATCTTTGTTGATTGCAACTCGTACACGTTCAACATGTTCAGGTGTTCTACTTGTTGTTGGCCTTCCAGAACATGGATCATTTTCAACAGATTCTTGACCACTTTTGAAGCATTTGTGCTGCACTTTTATTTGTACTGCACTCATTGTATTGTCACTGAAAGCCTTCTGAGTCATCTGAAAAGTTTTAGTTGAATAATGTTCAAGCTGAATGCAAAATGTAATGCAGATTCTTTGTTTTACTTGCTCAGTCATTTCTAATGCGACAGCCACACAGTACACAGGCTCACTCAATGGTGTCTACCATCCCTACTGACTAGTACAGTGAAGTCGTCATTGTTCACGAATGTGCAATCCAGTCCACTAGTCCACTGTCCTTGGCTGCCAGGTTACATCAATGTCACGCACAAACCATTCTTGTTATATTAACAATGACTGGACTTTTTTTGAACAGGCCTCATATCATATATATATATATCTTTCATAAAATTTAGTCTCTCCTTTACTAAAAGTGCATATTAAAAACTCTTGGGAACTATGCTAACCCTCCATTCCTTTTATAAGGAGGAAAACTCTAGATTATAACAATTTAGCATGGCTGATGGGATGGAGGTGAATACCAGTCACAGACTCTTAAAGTGCAACTTGCTGTGAGGCCTAGGACACAAGCAGATCAAAAGAAATAGTTGGACTTCTTATTCTGAAAGATAACTAAAGAGAAGAGAATAATTTAGAAAATTTGATAAATTGGGCAGTAGATGTAGGACTTATGATGAATTCCTTTACCCTTTGAGAACAGAGGAAAATGTTTAAATCAAAAATGATGCAAGAAGATGAGAACAGAATATTAAAAGATTGGTGTTTATAAAAAATAAAAACCAATACAAAGGAAAAAAATAAGTCAAAATCATTTATTTTTGAAATGAAATAATTTATGTATGACTAAAGGAAACGTTTCTAATGAGATAAGTGTTATATTTTAGGATCATTCTTCCAAGGAATTTTCACTGTGGGAAGGTTTCATCAACAGTTTAGGTTAATCGTCCATCACGGTGCAATAGTAACATGTATTAATCTGTTCCTTCAACAAATACACATGGAACTTCTACAACCTGCCAGGCTTGCTGCTGCACACAGAGAATACAGCAGTGACTGAAACAGGTTTTTGGTGTGTCCTCATAGGTTTATGCTCTGGTGGATGTTCACATTCCATCAACATATATGAAACCTTTAACATACATCATTGTTGATGTTTTTCAGTATAAAAATTCTGTAAGGTTTAGAGTATGCATAATAGATGTGATAGATATGTATTAAAATATTCTGGTAATGTATTGTTTTACCATTTTGGGAAGGCAAACTTAAAATTCAGAGCTCTTAAAGAAAATGCTTAAATTTGGAACTATTCATGAATCGGTTTTATAGAAAAAATTTTGTTTAGGCATTTTTAAAGATATTAGTCTCATGCTTATCTGTAGAAGAAGAAGTCATAAGTCATTAAAGTCTTCTAAACTGATGAAATGATAGTCTGAATATTTTATTCATATTTTTAAATTATTTAATAACATTTTGCAATTAGAAGGGGCCTTACATTATATCGTTCTAATTTACTTATTTTACCTAATCCAGAATTTATCTATAAGCATACTTTTTGCCTAAGTATAATTTCTAGTCTTCTGGTCTCCTAATATCCTCTCCAATGCTTCTTCTAAAACAGTATGATGCTTCTCTCAAATAATGAATATATAAGGTAGGCCACTTAAACAAGAGTTCCAAAAGAATATGGTTCAAGCAAAATAGAAGCTTGTGCTTCTTTCATCTTAAAGTCTGGATAGTTCAGGGCTGGTAATATTGCTCCATAGTTTTTAGGGAAGCTGGCTGCTTTTACGTTATACCTCTGCTATCCTCAGACATTGTTTCTACCTTCTGGTCTAAGATAAGTATTACCACTCAAGTATCTTATTCACCTTTGGTGATGGAAAGTGGGTTGAAAAGATGGAAAGTGCATGCTCCTCCTCTTTCACCACACAACTGCACACGGCACGCTCCATGGGCCAGACCCTTCTCCCGTGATCACTCCTAGCCATGCCCCCAACTCCAATTTTTCATACTAAAAGAAAAGAAGTGATACTCTGGACACCTGGCTAGTCTTTGCAGCATCTTCTGAACAGTCTCTCAAGTTCTACTCTTGGCTTTACCTCTTACCAGTTGTGTAAATTAAATCTGAGTGTGCTTCAGTTGTCTTGTTGCCAAATAGAAAAAATAACATATTTTATAGGTTTGTTACATGGATTCAATAAGATAGGATGTATAAAATGCTTAAAAGAGTACCTGGAGGAGTAAATACATAATGATTATCAGCTACTATTTACTGTTATTATTATAATCAGGAAACAGAATCAGACTCCTCCCCAAGCCTCTCCTCTTGAGCCTCTTTCCTCTAAAATTTAAAGAAGTCTTATTTTGTTGCCTAGCTTGCTAATAGACATGAACTATGCTGTATGGATAGACATACAAAATGTTGGTCTCTATTTCATTTTATTTACTTACTAGTGTTCAGATCTTTTTTATCTATTTAAATAGAAAAGATACTTCTATCATCTTTGTTTTCTAAATAAATTTCCACAAGTACTGTAATAAGAAAAAACGAGGGAAGATATAATCTTAACAATTTTGTACAGGCATTTAAACAGTAGGGGAAAGAGTGAACACTACCTTTGCCATCCAGGAAACATCCTGCCTGCAAGGGCAGCCTCCTCCTGACCCACTGCTTCCTGACTTCTCTGCACATGTCATTTCCCTCTATTCCTTGCTTAATACTTCAAAAGTTGGGGTCTTCGTGACACATCCTCAGAGAAATCCCTGCCGCTCTACTCCCCACTCTTGGGATACTATTATGTTTTCTCTTCAGCTAATTTACATCATTTTGTAGCTTCCTGAAAGTAATAATGGGAGATCAGTTCTCTTGTTTTCTCTTTCCTTAAACTTCATGGAAACAAAACAAAGGGCCAACTGACCTCATTTCCCCGTTTTTCACCCCATGTCTCCAGAGAGATGAAGGCAGGTCTGGGGGCAGTGTGTACCCTCAGCAGAACACTGGTAAAACCAGAAGGCCTGGCAGTCCTGAAGAAGCTGAAAGCTGCAGTGTCTTTCAATATCACAGATAGACACTAATGGGCTAAAGGTGTCAGAAAGTATAGAAGTCAGCAGTCAATTTGTAATCTGGCACCAGAGGTTCAAGTGAAAAAAGGTTAAGCAAGTGACTAGGAGCAAACAGACAATTAAGGGAGTGAGAAACCCCCAGGAACTGCCTTTGCTTTGTGAGGTGTTTTAGGGGTCAACTGTGTTTGCAGATTTACAGAGCCAGGAAAGGCCTAGAAGCAGTGCAGTCTTCTCCCCCCAAAAAACTTTATTCCACATATGAAATATATGGTGTCTTAGGTTGGGTGCCATAGGAGCAGAGCCTGAAATAGGAATTCATGCTCTGGCAAGTTATTTGGGAGATGCTCTGAAGAAATGGGTCATGAAGGACACCAGAGAGACGAGGCAGAGGAACAGAAGCTGACCGGTCCCAGCCTTCAGCTGGAAACTAGTGTCTGCCTCATTGCACTGGGTAGCTCTGGGGCCTAGAATGTATTACAAATGAGTTCCACACTGAGGCAAAGAGGCTAGCCCTTTGTAGTTAATACTAGTAGGTTATACCAGAAAGAGGGAGAAGAGGGAGAGAGAGAGAGAGAAAGCTCTCTTCCTCTTTTTATAAAGACACTGATCCCATCATGGAGCCCCACTGCCATGACCTAATTATGTGCCATAAGCCCCACCTCCTAATACCATCTTATTGGGAGTCAGGGTTCCAAGTATAAATGGAGGAGGGTACAAACATGCAGTCCATGACACCCCTAATGCAAGTAGCTGAAACATGGCATTGAAGAACTATTTTAGAAAGCTTCTTAGTAAAAGAATTGCTATTTCTGGCAATAAGAAAATGTATTCACCAAGATCCATTTCTAACCACCTAATAAAGGAGGAAAAAGGAACGTCTCAAACTTTTCAGAACCATTAAGAAAAAAAAAATAACATTTCAGTGACGACTACTATAATATTTCAAAGCAGTAATCAGTACTTTTGTCAGCTCTCTACTCAACATACTTTACAATATCTGACAGTTCTAGTATCCCTTAAATAAGATTCTAATCTCTTCTCACTTTGCTTCACATGTGAATGTTTAATTATTCACAGTTTCAGCATGAAAGTTGTCTTAATCCATTGGAGCCAATGATAAAACATTATAAAAGGAAAGACCATTAAATTTTATAGCACCTAGGCAGTAAATTTTTTCTCTTTCTAAAATGTATAATCATTTTTTACCACTGTAATTCACACTGAAGAAAGAAAAAGTATATGTAAGACACACAATTAGCAACAATCTGCAAATGAGCTTTTTTATCACACACCATTTGTTTTAGGAATACATTTAAACATTTCTGTGGTTTCTGCGGAAACATTTTTTATCTTCTTCTAGGATTTGAATGCTAAGGTGCTAACTTCAGTACTCTAGTGACATAGTAATATAACTGAGGATGAATTTAAAGCAAAAGACTTCTCAATCAAGAGTTTGAGCCACTGAGGTTTATCTTATTAAACTTCTAATATACTTCTAATACATAATTTCCACAAGGGCAGAGCTTTCTCTCAGTTTTGTTCTCTGCTGTGTCTTCTGCACTAAGACAGTGCCTGACACATAGTAAATGCTTAGTAAGTATTTGTGCAAGGAATACGGGTGTGTTTATTAATAGTTTTTGGCATCATCTTCTCTATTGCATACTTCTTAACTCTTTTTTGACTTTTTTTTCCATTTTTTTATCTACCCCATGCACTAAAATTAGGACAAGTCTATCGTGTTTGTAGATAACAAAATAAAACTTCCAGAAAACACAATAGGATGGGCAATGCCTGTGAGTAGAAAATAGAAATATGCTATCATTCTAGAAAACCTCAAACCTCAGTACAAAGATGTGAGCATACTAATGACATGTAAATTAGTTGCTATTGGTAGATTTCTTTCTTTAAAAGTCCCATGAACCAAAGCTGGTTGGATAAGGAGAGATTTGTCCTTCTATGGAATTATCTTCCTAAGTCTATTGTCTTTCATAAGGGCCAAGTTTTCAATATAAAACAGAATTGCCTACACATTAAAATAATTTTCTTACCTCATAATAAGGAAATACCATTGCTATTTAAGTCATGACATTTTCAAGTTATTTGTCTCTATCAATGCAATGCAAAAACACTAATGTTTATGATAATACAAGTCATTTTTAATTATTTTAGAACTGAAATTCCATATGTTGACTAATTATGACTATTTCTAACATGTAAGTAAAGTGGATAAGACAAAGATCCAGACATCGCCCCTGCCCTCGGGGGTTTACTGTTTCCCAACAGGATGCCATTGCTACTGCACTGTAACGGGCTGTCGTCTCATTTTCCACTTCACTGTGATTGTGGTGCACATGGGTTATTCTAGGTGTCTCCAAAACTCTCCTCGGTATTTCTATTTCAATCAACCTTGAATATCACCATCAAATCATGCACTCAATACAATATGTGTAGCATGGAAATTCCCGCGGAAACAATTTCAAAGCATTCCTATGACACCTCTTTAACCTTGTCCCTATCACTCCCCTACAGAAAGGCAGTGGTTCAGTCTAGAAGGGCTTGGGTGCTCTGCCTGTTGACTCCATGATCCTACTCACCTCTCCCATCTCCCCTTGCTTGCAACTGCTATTTTCATTATGAACCATGCCTTCATTTTGCTCAATTCATGCTCATCTTCAAAGCCTTGCTTACACTTCTCATAGCTAGGATGCCTTCTCTGACAATGGGCAGCCACACTTGTTGCCTCTTGCTTTTTAAAGAATTTTCACTTCCTATTGGACCGCTTATTTGTTACTTGCCACGGGAAACAGGTACCCCCTAATTTGAAGCTTAGGTCACTGTAGACACACTTTGAAAAAACCATTTGTTGATAAGATGTTTTAGGTAAGTGTCAAAGTTCAAGTTTTGTGAGAAAAATTAAAGAATTTAATTTGTATTTTTGGTCAGGTAGAGATCATAATGACTTCCTGAGAAGTACTGTGAATCAGTTAGCATGCTTTTGTTTGTACTCAAATGAAAACACAGGTTATGTACCATAAAGCATAGTCAATGAGTCCATGTCAAGAAAATGTTGATGTTGACCTTAACACCTGTCCATCTCTACACAACAGAATCATTCCTACCAAATAATTTCTTGGTTCGGGCCCATATGCAATAGATTTATCAAGATGACCTCTTAAAAAAATAGCATGTTTGTGTGTGTATCCACATACATTATATAGATACACATTATATACATATGCATATAGGTACACTTAGACATAAATATTAATGTGCATTTTAACTATGTATACATACATAAGCATTTATATTATGTAAAGTAATACCAAGTAATTTTGAATTTTTTGTTAAATGAAATTATCAGTATTCACTGGAATCAGTCCATTCCTATAGTTAGCATTTTGACATTGCAGTATTTACTTGGATTTGCTTTTAAAAAACTCACAAAATCTATTTCAATTCTCTTCATCTCTGTAACTACTATTGCCCCCAAGCCATCATTCCTAGAGTAGAATTGTGGTTTTCAAAATTTAATGAGCATCTGAATTACCTGGAGGCTTTGTTAAGCCATAGATTAGTATAACTCTGGGGGAGGAGACAGGGCTGAAAATTTGCATTTTTAATAAGTTTACAGGTAATGCTGATGCTGCTTGCTCCTGGAATACATTTTGAGAGACCCTAGCTTAGACTATTACAAAAAGTTCCTTATCCATCTCCCTGCTTCCATTTTTTAAAGTTAAACTCTTCTTTAATTTTCTCTCTAAAAGCAGAAAGTGATATCTTTTGAAAATGTAAATAAAATTATTCTTCTCCTTTGCTTAAAACCTTTTATCCAAACTCCTTAAAATGGTAAAAAAGATTATTTGACGTTTCTTGATATTTTGCCACAATATGCACAGAAAGTAGTACTTGTATGGCACCTTGGAGTAAAAGGACAGAGTTCCTTGAAATTAAAGGAATCCAGACCCAAGTTCCTCCCACAGGCCACTCAAGAGCTGGTAAGATGCACATGAGGTATGCCGAAATCTCATCTCAGCCTCAAAGTTTTGGGGAAAATCACTGTCTCAGAATATCTATAAACCATTTCCAGCACTGAATTGGAGCTACAGGACCTGAATTTTGCCTCTACTTACCTCCTTATTCTCACTCTTTTTTTCACATTCATAGCCTTTACCCACGTTATCTTTTTTCCGTATCTGCTTCTGGCTGATACCAGGTTGCTTACATGTCAGTAATCTCGCCTATTTCATTTATTGCTATATCTTCCTAGAATCGTGATGACATGAAAAGGACACTCAGTAGTTCCTAATTTATTAAATGGCCAATACATTTATTTATTGGCCATTTATTAATTAATTGGACAATACATTTGAGCTTCTTATTTAAATCACTCTTAGGATGTAATGGTAAGGAGGTATATGTAATTGGACATTTCCCATGGCAAATAGAAAAATAAACATTATCCAATATTTATATCAAGTTATTTAGATGTATTGTATTGTAAGGAATAATTCTATTACTTAAACATGAGGATTTTTGATGATCAGTATGTTGCAGACATGAACTAGCACCAAGGAAAGGCATGTGGAACTGAAAGAGATTTACTAACATTAACAGGTCCTCAAAGAAGGAAGCATGGCACATATGGGAAGAGTGCTCAGGGATCAGGGTGAACAAAGTGGTGAGGGAGCCGAGAGGGAGTGAGGGTCCTGTGGGCAAATGTTTTGATTGGGGTGGGTAGAGTACACAAGCAAAAGGCATGCAGGGATTTTACTGGTTCATTTGAATATCACCAGGTCACATTCAGGGGAGGGCAAGAAAGGGACCTTGTGGCAGGACCTAGCCTTATCACACTGGTGCACCTGGTTGCCTGGATGAGGTGCTCATGGTCTATTAGTGGGGATGTTGAAGGACCAGAAAATATAGTTTTAAAAGTTAATAATACAATACATGTACCTTTGAAGGGAAGGATGCTAGGTCATTTTTTTTAACCTGTTCGGTAGAAAGTTAATTTCTATTGAATGCTTTATTTATTTATTTAGTTAGTTAGTTAGTTAGTTAGTTGTGTTTGTTTTGTTCATTACATTCCTTATAAAAGTAAAATCATATGGCATTTGTCCATTGAATGTTTTTTAAACATGATGTTTAGAAAAAGCATGTAAAAAAAACAAAATAGGTGACAATTGTAAGTTGGCTTATTGTTAGTTTCCATTGATCAAATCCTAGGTAATGTAAATGCTCTTTTATAATTTCAGTAACAGAAAGACTTTAAAACCAAACTTTCGGATATTTTAGTTTTATATATATTTTTTATGTGTGGGAGATTTAATTCATTTGCTTTAAAAAGACACAATTAATGGCTCTTGTAATTGAATAGATTAATTAAATTTCACTATCATTCATCATGTTAAAGATTTTAAAATGTTGTGAATGTTACTGCTTTCTAACTGAATTATAAAAACCCTAAAAGAACAATAGCATGTTCAATTTCAAATGACTGAAGTGCTCTTCTACTAACAAATGAATGTGACAACTAAGAAATTAGACCTTGGTAATTTTGCTTTCATAAAATGTATGTAGAGAAAAAAAATGTACATAATGAGTACATATTTTCCCTATCAAATTATATATTAATAGAGGGAGAGAGAGAGAGAGAAGAAAAGAGAGAGAGAGATTGATTTGTTATTCCACTTATTTATGTATTAATTGGTTGACTCTTGTATATGCCCTGACTGGGGATCAAACCTGCAACTTTGGCATATCTGGACAACACTTTAACCAACTGAGTTACCAGGCCAGAGCCAGAAAACACTTAATCATATATTTTTTTCTGTAAAAAAATAAACTCTAATTTTTAATAATTTTGATAAGAAAATATATGATTTCAACTTCTCACTCTAATATTAACAAATATAAACTCTACACTATCTTGTAGTATTTCCACCTGCAAAGTTTATAGATGTTATTAAGAAACACAGTAAAATCGCTAACAAATTACTCACACAAAGTAAGATGAAAAGTATTCAACTATTGTTCACACCTCTCCAGTTACTTTTGCAAGCACGTCTAAAATTCTGTTCTCTGATGATATTATCTACCATACTAAAATACGATCTTTATACACAGTGGGTAGCAATACACCCACAAAATTTCTTTCCTTCTGAACTATATATATCTTTTTACAAAAAAATGTAAAATTATATGAGAAATTCAAGATGAGAGCGAAACTTGACATAATCATCTATATTCATAAAAGCAGATACTTTTAAACACAGAAGAAGAATATATAGAGTTAATTATCACAATGCTTATTTTCAGTTATTTAAATTCTGAAGCATTTTATCCATACTAAGTATAAATAAATATATATCTGGAAAAGAGATTAAATATAGGCAAAGATATAAAATTAAATAAATTTTCTAGTTCCCTTTATAATTAATAATGAATCTCAATTAATTAGAACAAAAAAAATGAGAACTTGACTTATTTGAATTGGTGATTAATATTAATCAAATATGCCAGAAAATGAACTACACTAAGTTGATTTCCTTAATGTCCACTGAAACAATATGAAATGTCCAATTCATTCATCTTTGCTCATACAATTTCATTTAACTAAAATGTGGTCTCTTCCTGATGTCTTCCACCTTTTTAATCGTCCATTTCAACTCTGTGAAAAACCTTTACAGGCTATTCAATTTATACTGATCTTGTTGCTCCAAAATACTCCAACATTCTACCATGACACTCTTATGCACCTACAATGCAATTAATAGTCACAAACATACAAAAAACCAACAACCAAACTAATGAATTCTATAAAATAACATATACATGATTTGACATTAAGAAAGACAATGTTAATTTTCTGAATTTTCTGCCTAAGTGGATGTGACAGTGATAAACACATAAAAAGTTACAAGTTCAAGTGCTCTAGATTTAGAAAGGTATCCTTATGGTTGTTTTAAAATCCCATGTGTTTCTTTAGCACTTCTCCAAAGAGGACATACAGAAGGTCCATAGACACATGAAAAAATGCTAAACATCATTAGCCATCAGAGAGATGTAAATAAAAACCACAATGAGATACCATTTTACACCGGTCAGAATGGCCATCATCAACAAATCAACAAGCAACAAGTGCTGGTGAGGATGTGGAGAAATGGGAACCCTACTGCACTGTTGGTGGGAATGCAGACTGGTGCAGCCACTATGGAAAACAGTATGGAATTACCTCAAAAAACTAAAAATGGAACTGCCTTTTGAACCAGCAATTCCACTGCTAGGATTATACCTGAAAAATTCTAAAACACTAATTCAAAAGAACTTATGCACCCCTATGTTCATAGCAGCACTGTTTACAATAGCTAAGTGCTTGAAACAGCCTAAGTGCCCATCTGTAGATGAGTGGATCAAAAAACTGTGGTACATTTACACAATGGAATACTATGCAGCAGAAAGAAAGTAGGAACTCCTGCCATTTGCAACAACATGGATGGAACTAGAGAGAATTATGCTTAGTGAAATAAGCCAGGCAAAGAAAGAAAAATACCATATGATATCACCTAATACAGGAAACTAAAGAACAACACAAACAAACAAACTAAATAGGACAAGGAGCAGAACAGTAGTCAATAGGGGGGAGGAGGGAGGGAGAGAAGGGGGATAAGTAAGGGAGGGGTTTAGTCAAGGAACGTATATGAATGACTCATGGACACGGACAACGGGGAGGGATATGATTGCGGGAGAAGGGGTGGGCTGGGTGGGGGAGATAAATGGAGGAAAAATGGGACAACTGTAATTGAAAAATCAAAAATCAAAAATAAAATTCCATGTGTTTCTTTCAGTTGAGGGTTTTGTTGTTGTTGTTATTGTTTTTTTATGGTATGCTTGTACAATATTACTTTGAATGGACTACTTTGAATAGACTACCAAAATCTGTATTAGTTTTCTAAGGTTGTGATACAAACTGCTGCCTTAAAATAGCAGTTTTAGTCTGTTAGAGTTGTGAGGTCTGGTATCAAAGTGTAGACAGGGCCACACCCCCTGTGAAAGCGCTAGGGAAAAATGCTTTCTTGTCTTTTCTAGCTTCTGGTAGTTTCTGGTAATTCTGGGCATCTTCTGGTTTACATTGCTCTTATCTCTGTCTCTGTCGTCACATTGCCGTCTTCTCTGTATGCTCCTGTGTCTCTGTGTCCATATCTTCTTCCCCTTTCTTTTATGAAGACACAAGTCACTGTGTTATAGCTCACCCTAATTCAATGTGACCACATTTTAATCTGATTTAACTTGATTACATCTTGTAAAGATCTCATTTCCAAATAAGATCATATTTACAAGCACTGGGAATTAGGACTTAAACATAACTTTCTAGGGACGTAATTCAACTCACCTACTTTCTGCCCTGCAAATCCATGTCCTTTCCACATACAAAATGCTTTCATGACATAAGGACATCCCTCAAAGTTAACCCATTCCATCATCAACTCTAAGTCCAAAATGTCATCTTCAATCATCTAAGTAAGGTATGGGAGAGAGTGTGAGACCCATCCTAGAGAATATTTCCTCTTTATCTGTGGAGATGTGGAATTGGAAATGAGTTACCTGCTTACAAAATAGAATACACAGGCCTTGGATAAACATTGCCATTTCAGAAGGTAAAACTGGATGAAAAAGGAGTCTCATCCCATGTAAATTCAAAACTCAACATGGCAAATTCCATTTGGTTTCCAGGTCTCAGAACAATTCTTTGTGGCTCGATGATCCCATTTCTTAACCCTCAATAGAAACAACCTTACTCCCCAGGCTGGTGATGATGGAATAGTAGCAGAAAAATCAATTACCTTGAATATATCTTTAAACAAAGGCATTTCAGACAAAATGACTGCACATTTAGATCAATATTTAATGAGATTAATACACATTCATATCATCAAACATTAAGAATAGTATACATCATTTTTTTAAATCCTCACCAGAGGATATATTTATTGATTTTAGAGAGAGGGAGGGAGGGACAGAGCAACATTGATGTAAGATAGAAATACAGATAGTTGCTTCCAATACATGCCCTGGCCAGTTTTTAAACCCACAAGCTAGGTATGGATCCTGACCAGGTATTGAACCCACAATCTTTTGGTGGGACAATGCACCAACCAACTGAGCCCCCTGTCCAGGGGAACCGTGTACATTCTTTTAAATCAATATTGTCTGTTATTTACAAATTCTTGATAAAACTAGTAAACAAAATACAAAATTGAATAAGTAACACTAGCAATAATGAAATAAGTCAGATAATAAATTATTGTATATCTGTAAAATGGAACAATACACAGCCTTTAAAATGATTATCAGTGAACAATACATGAGAAAATCTACAATGGTAAATTTTGGTAAGATAAAGCAGAAATCAAAGCATATATATATATATATATATATATATATTAGTTCATAATGTCCCTGGCTGGTTTGGCTCAGTGGATTGAGCGTCGGCCTGCGAGCTAAGTGTCGCTGGTTCGATCTTCCAGTCAGGGCACATCAGAGAAGGAAAACTCTGACTCCAAAAAACCTCCGCTGCCTTGCGGCATACCTCTTCAGGGGAAAGGCTAAGGGAGTAAACCCCGACAGAAAATCCGGAGCCGGAGTCCCTAAGGCGGTTTGACGTTGTAGTCAACACCGGCAACTCCTGCGGCGCACCTGAAGCCAAGCTGTATTGACTCCGTCTTTCCCTTGGACCCTTCAGCTGCGAAGAGAGGGGGTGGTCTGCTGCATGGGCAACAGCAGACCCTCCATATCACCCTGCCCAGGCTCTGTAGCTTCAGCTTCACTGGAGAGGACACTCCAGCGTCATCGCAAGATGTCGATTCAACACGGGAGGAGACAGATACCGTGTCACTCCCGAGTCGGACTGCACAGCCATTCTCGGTGGTGCAGATAGACTCTTAAGAAGCTACACCATCGTCTCTCGAGACGGACGGCTGCCGACAGTTCATAATGCTTATCATCAGTTTCTGAGAAAATCAGTCACTTAATTTTTTCTGTATTTATTTTTTTATATTTTAAATTTTTGAACATGAATATGCATTTTACATTGTAAAGATCATTGTGATGGCCCTTTAGAAGCCTCTGCCAGCCCATTTTCGTTGCCTGCCTCCTGCTATGGAGGCTGTAAAAGCCTGAAACTCGGTTCCTGTTCTCTAGCCTACTGTAGCTAAATATTTTCACAGTGATGAAGTTGGCTCAAAGATGTGGGAAAATATGATTAGCATTTCTGAGAAATAGTTGTTTTCCTGAAAGAGAGAGAGAGCAGAAAGAATGGGGACTCGTACTACCTGGTCAGACCCTTCCTTCTCCTGCTTGGATGGAGTTGCATGAAATGTGACTTTAGAACAGAACCATTGCCCTAACACCAAAGAGCTGCTGAACCACCCTGGAAATTCTGTTTCACAGCTGTACATATCCAGATACACTTTTAATTATTAAATCAATAATAATTATTTTTAATATATAACTAAAATTAGAAGAGCTCTAATAGCAGTTAAGATCAGATGTCACTGCTATTGAATGGGCTTCTTTACAGTGAAAATCAAAACACTTGAATAAGATAGTCCTTATGAATAATATCTTAAACATTGCTAAATGTTATTGTTTATTACAAAGAAAAACAATTCACTAAGATAGTAAATAGCAATACCAGGGCATTTTTACACCTAGGTGATTTCATTAACTGATCTGTTTTTTTTTTTTTGTTTTTTTTTTTCTAGTAACAAATGATCATCAGTTCAATAATTCATATCTGGAGAATGGAAGACTATTATAGAAAGCTTAATTCACTTCTATATTAAAAGCAAACAAACAAATAAATGAGTAAACAACATAAAAAAAAAACCCCTACCAATCTATTACAAAATTCAATGAGAAAATTTTAGTAAACATATTTTCTCCTAGCATTAGAAATAATTCAGCTCTTATAAAGTTTCTACTACATTTTGCCTAATGACACTGTCTTTTATTTTCTGCTCAGTTAATATGTTTATCTTGAGCACCTATGATATATCAAGCATTTCATATATTGCTATGACTAACAAATACGTGCATGTGACATGCCATTAAATTGGTTCTGACTCCTGGTCACCCCATGAGAATCACATCTACAATGACCTGTCCTCAACAGCCCTGCTCAGCTCCCAAGATTCAAACCTATGGTTTCTTTTATGGAGTCTATCTATCTCATAGTTGGTCTTCCTCTTTTTCTGCTGTCTTCTATCTTTCCCAGCACTATTGTCTTTTCCAAAGAGTCCTGCTTTCTCTTGGTATGTCCAAAGTAGGACAGTTCCATTTTGTCATTATGCCTCCAGAAATATTTTGGCTTAATTTGCCCTAGGACTCACTTGTTCATCTTTCTGGTGGTCCAAGGTATTCATGGAGTTCTGCAATGACATATTTCAAATGAATCACTGTTTTTCTTATCAGCATTCTTCGCTGTCCAACTTTTGCATCAATACATAGTAATTGGAATGTGAGGGTGTGGATGATCTTAGCCATGGTCTCTAATGACACATCTTTGCTATTGATGACCTTTCTTAATTCTTCCATTGCTGCCTTCTGAGTCCCAGCCTTCTCTTGACTTCTCGGCTGCAGTGTCCATTTGAATTGATGACTGAACCAGGGTAAGCAAAATCTTTAATAATTTCAATGTTTTTATTGTCTATGTTAAAATTGTATATTTCTTTTGGAGTCATGATCTTTGTCTTTTTGATGTTCAAATGCAGTCCCAGTTTGGTACTTCCTTCTTTCACTTTAATCAGAAGTCATTTCAAATCATTGCTACTTTCTGCCAGTAAGATGGCGTCACCTGTGTATTTTAAGTTACTGATATTTCTTTACCAATTTCCTGCTTCCTCTAAGTCTACCCTAGATTTTTATTAGCTATGTTCTGCATACAGATTAAGCTATAGTAAAATAAAATGCACTCTTTATCTTTACAATAGCCCGCATATGGAAGCAAACCAAGTGCCTAACAATAAACAAGTGGATAAAAAAGTTGTGGTACATTTATGCAATAAAATATTACTTGACATAAAAAGGAATAACATCTTACCATTTGTGACAGCATGGATGGACCTAGAAGGTATTATCTTAAGTGAAATAAGTCAGACAAAGACAAATATCATATTTCACTTATATGTGGAATCTAAAGAACAAAATGAACAAACACAATGGAAACAGACTCACAGATACAGAGAACAGATTGATGACAGGTGCCTGAGGGGAGGGGGTTGGGGGACCAAGTGAAAAGGTGAAGGGATTAATAAGTATTAATTAGTAGATAAAAACAGTCACAGAAATGTGGACTACATCAGGGGGAGTATGGCCAATGATATGTAGTAATGATTTATGGTGCCAGGTGGGTACTTAAAATATCAGGCAATCACTGTGCAAAGTATATGATACTGAGTGCATCTTCATTCTCTTAGTCTAATTGGAACATCTGCTATCTCTTGCTCCATATAAGGCAGAAGCCTTTGTGGCATCACCTTCAGTGTCACTTTATTTGCATAGGAAATGAGAGCAATGGTCCTCTAGTTACTGCATTCCTTGGCATCTGCTATCTTGATTATTGGAATGTGTATTGAACATTTCCAATCTGCAGGCCATTGTTTTATTTTTCATATAACAAAATGCACAGGGATGTATGCTCTTAGAGAATTTATACTCTCTAACATAAATTAAAATGATACAATTTGTAGTGCTAGTTAGTCATTAAATATGTGAACTGTTGTATGAAGATGCATGGTTTGGGAACAAGTGGGAGGGCTTATCCTAGTTTACAGTGTCAGGTTAGATAAATGCCTATACATAGTAGCACTCAGTAATGTATATATCAGATACTAAAGCTGATGACTAAAAATAAGTATAGTTCTATAAATACATAGTGGTAGCATGGAGAAAAGAATTCTTAGTAGAGAGAAACATCATAGAAAGGAAGGATCAATATAATTGGTGCATAACAAGAAAAACTGAAGAATAAGACTTGTGGCTGATTAAATGAGTCAAGATAATGTAGGAACTCATAAGCAATGGGGGGCTTCCAAAGAGCATTACCTGTGAGAATGAGATGATCAGATTTTTTATTTGACTTAGTCTGGTGTAGTCTCTGAAGAGAAAACAAAATGAACACACACACACACACACACACACACACGTGCGCACACACACACACACACACACACACACACATATATATATATATATAGAAAGAGAGAGAGAGAGAGAGAGAGAGAATGAGAGAGAGAGAGAGAGAGAGATTTGTATGAGGAACTGGCCATGTAATCATGGAGGCTGAGAAGGCCCATGATGTGCTGCCTACAAGCTGGAGACCAAGGAAGCCACTGATGTAGTTTTAGTCCAAAAACCCAAAGGCCTGAGAACCAGGGAGCCAATGGTGTAAGTCCTGATCTCAGTCTGAGGGCCCAAGAATTAACAACGCCAATGTACAATGGCAGAAAAAGATGATGTCCCAGCTCCAGCAGAAATCAAATGTGCCCCTCTGTTTGTTTTTTTTTTTTTTTTTTTTTTTTTTTTTACTCAGGTCTTCAAATGATTGGATGATGCCCACCCATAATGATGAGTGTGATTTTTTTCTTCATACAGTCTACAAGTTCAAATGCTAATCTTTTCCAGAGACATTCTCACAGACACACCCATAAAGAATGGTTTACCAGCTATTTGGATAGTCCTTAGCCCAATCATGTTGACATATAAAATTCAAGATGTGAAAATAAAGTACCTGAATTTAAGAACCTAGTAAAACTTTACCTTTGAATTGGAAAAGAGAGATGAGTCACATATGCAGGAAAATTTAGGGTTAGTGCATAGGTTGTTTCATTTGTTTTTAAATAGGAGAGACTAAAGTAGGTGTACAGATTGATGGGAAAGATTCAGTAGATATTATATTCCAGTGTATCCCCACTAGGTTGTGAGCCACCTGACAGCAGGGGCCCTCTTCAACTGCACTGCATCAACAATTAGGATAATATACAGTAGTTGAATTTAAATGAATGTATAAAGAATAACAAATAAAGGGAAGAAAGAAACATAAAGATAGAGCTAGAGAGAGAGGGAAACTGAGAGAAGGGAAGAGGAAAGGAAAGGAAAGGAAAGGAAAGGAAAGGAAAGGAAAGGAAAGGAAAGGAAAGGAAAGGAAAGGGGGAGGGGAAGGAAAAGAGAAAGGGAAGGGAAGGAGAAGAAGGGAAAGGAAAGGGAAGGGAAGGGAAAGGAAGGGAAGGGAATGGAAGGGAAGGGGTGGCTTGGAGCCAATAGAGAGAGTATGGTTGAATTTGATACAAGATTTTCTAGAAGACATGAAAAGGGTAGAGAACAGTTTTTCCTTTAGATAGATAGTAAAAGGAATAGGTTAATAGAAATATAAATAGGTTAGTCAAGTTGTAGGTGGTGACTGAGCATAGGGTTATTTTCTCAGTGAGATAAAAGACTGGGCTGTATAGTGGTGTAGGACAGGACGAGAATGAGAGAAACGTTTGAAATAGTTATAGAAGAGCTGTGAAAGATAGCGTATAAGAGAAAAGTGGTAAGATTGACAGGCAGTATTGGAAAAGCCTAGAGAAGATCTGTGATCATGAAATATGTAAGAACAATTAAACCACATTGATATAATGTTAACAGCATTGACAATTACAATTAAATTACTGTTTAAGTGATCTGTGTGTGACCCTTGAATAAGAAACAACTCAGATACAATGGCTGTTTCTGATATGTGACCATAGTTTTTATCTATAATCTATGCAGATTGTTGGCAACTCTCCATCTCACTTGCCTTCATTCAAATAATTATATTTAGGTATATCTTTCCTTTCCCAGATGAAATACTCAAACAAATATTTTACACACAGAAGTAATGGCAGGTTCAAATACAGAGCTGCTGTTGCAGCACCCGCGCATAAAGCGGCAGACTGGGGGGTCTGTATTGAGCATGCCTCCTGCAGTAAAATCTCCAGCATCCGGAGCGACTGGCTAAGATGTATCTAAAATACCCTTAATTGTGGTTTTCTCATTCTCTAATTCACAAGTCTACTAGTCTTTACGAGCCACACAAGGATGCATAAAAATTTAATAACTATGATGAAATTCTTAAGAATCTTTAGGAATCTACTTTTTTTTTTTTTAATTTCTGCTTTTCTTAATGATGCCTCTGAGTCCTTCATACCTACAGCTGATCACTTTGTGCTAAAACTTAGACCAAAACAAGGCTAACTGGTGCTTGGAACCACCAGGATCAATATGGAATAAAATATTTAAGATGTTAGCTATTTATATTGAACAAGTTAGCACTTAACTCAATACATTTATTTTAATAATGAGGATTCAAAATTATTTTTTTAAAGCCTGCCTAGACAGAAAATAGCTAAACCCAATTAAAATTGCCAAGTACTTTTATTGAGTTAATAAATTACAGTACTGTTCATAAAGGGCATACTACTTTTGACTTAGAATTCATGTGCTTTACTACTTGTTGCTGCTTAAATAATTCTCAGACATAAAATCAGATTGCTTAAATATGTATATAGAGACTTCCAGCCAAGATGTAGACTGACACGCTGTGTATCCCCCCACAACTAAGACGGAATACAACTACCTCAAAACTGGAAACAACCAGAAGTTCCAGAAAATCAAAGTGCATGAAGTCCAGCAAACAAAGATATAAAGAAGAAATACCCAGACAGATAGGAGGGGCAGAACTGGGGCAGAGAAGACACGGTATGGTGGTGGTAGCAGCAGCAGAAAGTGCAGTCACACATTTTAAAAAGTCAGGAGGGACACCTGGGGAACATTCCCAGCTCCTCACCGGACCTAACAGCTCATGGTCCCAGCACCGGGAAAATCAAGCCTCATTACTTCTGACTGTGCAGATCAGCGGGGGTTGGGGCAGAGGCAGAAACTGTTGGTCTCTCAGCAGAGTCTGCTTGTTTAAAGGGCCCCCACAGTCCTAGAACATCCACAGACCCACCCACTCTGGGAACGATGGCCAAGGCAGCAGCTAGAGGGGCACCAGTCTGGTGCAGAAGTGGAAGAGGTGCCTGAAAAAGGGGTGAATGCTGGGCAGGCTGCATTGTTCCCTCTTGGACCCCTCCCCCCCACAGCACCATAAAGTGGTGAAACAGGTCACCCTGCATTTATGAATCCCTAAGGCTCTGCTCTTTACAACCTAACAGGAATGACAGCTCTACCTGGGACGTGGAGGCAAACAAACACAGGAGTCTGTCAGAATGAGAAGACAGAGAAGTATGGCCCAAAGAGGGGAATGAATCAAGGTTCCAGTGGGAGAACTAAGTGAAGAGGAGATAGCCAATCTAACAGATGAGGAGATAGACAACCTAACAGATGCAGAATTCAAAACACTGGTGATAAAGATGCTCACAGGCTTGACAGATATGCAAACACATAAGAGAAGAAGTGAAGGCTATGCTAAGTGAAATGAAGGAAAATCCACACAAAACCAATGGTGAAGGGAAGAAAATCTGGGTTCAAATCAATGATTTGGAACATAAGGAGGAAAAAAGCAGTCAACCAGTGCAGAATGAGGAAGCAAGAATTGAAAAAAATGAAGAAAACTTCCAAATTTTGTGAAGGAGTTGAACATACAAGTCCCGGAAGCATGGAGGGTCCCAAGCGAGCTGGACCCAGAGGTGACTACACCAGGATGCATCATGATTGAGATGTGAAAGGTGAAAGATAAAGAGAGTCCTGGGGGCAGCAAGAGAGACGCAGAGAGTTGCCTACAGGGGGGTGCCTATAGGACTATCAGCTGATTTCTCAGAGGACACTTTGCAGGCAGGAAGGGACTGGCAAGAGTATTCAATATGATGAAAGGAAACCTCCAGACAGGATTACTCTATCCAGCAAGGCTATCACTTAGAATGGAAGGGCAGATGAAGTGCTTCCCAGACAAGGTAAAGATAAAGGAGTTCATCATCACCTAATCATTATTATTTGAAATGTCAAAGGGACTTACTTAAGAAAAAGAAGACCAAAACTATGAACACAAAAATGACAACAAACTCACAATTACCTACTACGGAGTCTAAAAACTAAAAACAAAATACAACTAAGCAAACCAGAATAGGAACAGAATCATAGGTATGGGGATCATCTGGAGGGTTATCAGCTGGGAGGGTGGAGGGAGAGAAATGGGGAAATGGTGCAGGGATTAAGAAGCATAATTGGTTGGTACAAAATAGACAGGGGGAAGTTAAGAATAATAAAGGAAAGGGTGAAGCCAAAGAACTTATATGCACGACCCATGGACATGAACTAAGGGGGGTGGGATTGCTGGAGGGAAGAGAGGTACTGGGAAGAGGGGAGCAAAGGGGGAAAAATTGGAACTACTGTAATAACATAATCAATAAAATATACTTAAAAATATGTATGTCCACAAATGTCTATTGAATTAAATGGAATAATAAAGTCACTAATGGCTCTAGACCAGCCATTGTGATAGAGGTGAAAGAGGTAGAGATAAATAAACACCTTCCCAAACCCTATGTCATAATAGTCACAGACAGGAGGTAGTAAATAAAACTAGAGATGGATGAGGAATTACAGAAGAGGGGTCAAAGATGTCATTAAGGACAAAATAAAATCTGAACTGGCTTTTGTAGAACAAAAAGCCATTTACCTCTCAAGCAAAGGGTAGTGTGCATTATAGACAAAGTGATCAGTGTACAGCAAAATGCAGAAGGGTGAGAGTGTGGAGATGTTTTTGGAAAGATTCACAGGACTGTACTTAAAGCACATAAAGCAGGAGAAGGTAAGTGAAAGTGAAGAGTAAGCAAGAAATGGTCATAAGTGGCTTTTATGAGTCATGCTGAAAAGCTGGTGCTTTTCTGAGTTACCTAAATTATCAGTATTAGCATTTCATTTAATTCACATTAAAATCTGGAAGTTCCCATCAAATTTTTAATAGTAAACTGGTTTAGACCAGAGATGTTAGGTTTTCTAAGATATAATTTATTTAAAATAAAATACTGCAAAAATAAAAGGACAAATAAATTCTGGTACATAGCACTAATATAAGTACACAAGAATAACCATGCAATCTTTCATGAATATGAAATCTTTTCTTTTCTCATAATTCAACATTAAATATATGTGGTTTATGCTTTCCTTTAAATACTATGTATTTTCCCAGGAAATATCTGTATCATACTACTGGAAAGTTATAATAAATCTTGCTTAGAAAAACTAAAATAAAAGTGCCTAGGATTTAAAGGTCTATGCAGAGAAATGCTTCAAACTTCAGGCTGACCCTAGAGGAAGACCTGGCACTATCCCTGGGTGGTCTATTTGTAGAACCATTATTGGGGCCATGACCCCAAAACAATTGCTACTGTCATAACCCATTTGCTGCCTTGTTTGTGGCTCAGCAATTGTATATAAATTGAATCTTTATATATTAAATTATTATAAACAAAACAGGGACTATTATTGGGAATCTTTTTGGTAGATAAAGCTCTTCCCAAAGTAATCACCTGCTATTGCACATTTTCCCTACATCCACGCTTTATTTTTTTCAAATTTGGATACACTGAGAGTTTGAGCTCAACTATAGGTCCTATTAACCATTAAAAGACTGCTACATAAACAGTCTTGACATTATGCAAGATTCTTAGTCAATACTTTAAAGAAATACAAGGTATTCTTTAGAAACAAAAAAAGTCCTACAATTTTTTTGTATAGAGTGTATTAAATATATTAGCAAAAGGATAGAATATATCTTTAAACAAAATATAAAAACCATCTAAGCTAGGGTTTAGAGGTCAAAATAAAAGGTTGACACCAAAAAGTATTATTTATTCACAAGAATTGTTAGAGGAGTGCTTTTCAAATATGTGCAGAATAATCACCTGGGGATGTGTAAAAGCAAAGGTCTGGGGAGCGGGATGAGATTCTAAAGTCTAACAAGCTCTAAAATAGAGCTGATTCTGCTCTTCTAAAGACCACTCATTGGGCAGCAAAGTAGGAGAGACTCTGTTTACCCTTGGACTACGGATAGGCAGTCCTTGGAAATTAATACTTTTTTTCTACAATTATTCAAGAAAAAAATATAGTTCTCAAAATTAAAACATCATGGATGATATAAAAAAAAAAGGCTGCTTTTGATATTAAAACTATCTTTAAAATATTTTATTAGCTATTGTGAGATTTCTTTGGGTGGCACAGAATGTACAAAGCAGTCATAATCAAGTTAAGCACAAATACTTTTTAAAAGAATACATTTTTGTCTTCTTAGAAAAGCGATAAATGAAGGAGTAGGGAAATAAGGATGATAATTTTGAAAGCAGTGTAATGCAATTACCCTGCACTTGTGCTCTTATGTTCAGTACTCTTCACATTAATGGCAAAACAGCAAGGAAAAGAGAGCCAAGCATGGTGATGTGCTGGCAGATTCAACAGTTCAGAATTCCCAAGAAGTCTCTGATTTCCCCTGCATTCACCAAACATACTTCCTGAAAGAACAAAGGACTATAATATTTTATGAAACTAAATCTATAAACCATTCCAGGTTCATTTTAGTCAACTGGGAAACTAAAGTATTGAACACCAAATTTTGAAGAAAATAGCCATGCTGGTGAACAGACTCCCAGGCCTCCTCAATCCCTTATTGAAGGTGGAGTTGGGTAAACATGCATAGATGTTTAGACCTGAGATAGCTAGGAATGCCTTCTCGACTTCCACAGGCTTTCACTGCTGTGAGCAGATTTATTTTTATAGGTGTTATAACAGTTCACCTTCTCATTTAACTTTGCCAAATGCATTCAAGCAATAGACCTTAATGCTTTAAGAACATGTCATTAAATTGATTTTTAAGCGCAGATTGCTTTTCAAAGTTATCAGGGTCTAGGGCAAATGGTTTGTTCACGTCCAGAGAAAGGGAAAATAAAGGAATAAAAATAAATAAAAAGTGAAGGAGGCAAAAGAAGATGTCAAAATCAAAACCCGTGTTCTATTAGAAATCACTAAAGGGACATCCTTTCTTTTGTCTAGGCTGAGCTGGGACTCAGATAGTCCCTTTGTGAACCAGAATTTTATTTGTCCCTTTTTATTTGAGAGAATCAAGACATATGATTGCTGATTTATTAAAACACTTTAGACTTTGCATAGAGTTGTTACAATTGTAATATACTTTAGAGAACATGTACTTCTCCATACTCAATTTTCAGATAAGAGAAAGGTATTTAGAAATACATGACAATTACCACTAAAACATCCCTATTCCTTCACTACTATCTTCAAAACACGGAGCACAGACCAGAAGCTCACAAAGCACATACCAGTTCACACACATACCTGCACATATCTTAGAAACCAAGAAAGATATGTGTACTAAAATTATTTTATTATTTGTTTAAAATTAATAGATACATGTAAAGAATTTAAATAACCCCTAAATTATTCCAAGTATATCTTTAATATTAATGACAGTTATTTGTCCACATCTAATACCAAATAGACTTTTAACACAATTTATAAACAGAAAAATATTAATGTTTGTATAGTCTTCATTGATTTTCTCAGTATCAAGTTATTTAAACAAATAAAGGAAACTTGGGGTTTACTAAATTTGCTTTAAGAGCTTTTGTGCTCAGGATGAGCTACTTATTTTAGAAGTATATTTTTGAATTTTTATTTTGAGTAACAATTCAAACTGTTACTTTGGACAACTTTAACTCTACAGTTACACAAATTTATGCACATTTTCAAGGTTTAGGAGAAATTTCCAATTTGCTCTTCATCCATATTTGCCATAATCATAGAATTTTAAAATTGGAAATAAAGGTAGATATATCTTGCAGATGTATAGTTTTCATTATTTGAAATTATAAGCTTGAAAATTTTGATAGTCTGAGACTTATTTTAAACAATAAGTCTAAATTCAGTTTTATATGTAAGAAATAACAATGAGCAGAGAAAGGGGAATGAATAAGGAGATAGTGGATTTTGAAAGCCGTTAAAATACTCTAACACCATAAAGATTGATACATGTCAGTATACATTTGTTCAAATACATAGAATACACAACTCCAAGAGTGAACCCTAGAGTAAACTATGGACTTTGGGTGATTACGTAATGTCAGTGTAGGTTCATCAATTGTAACAAATATGCCACTCTGGCAGGGATGCTGATATGGGGGACGCAATGTACGTGTGGGCACATGTGGTATATGGGGAATCCGTACCTTCCACTTAATTTTGCTGTGAACCAGAAATTGCTCTTAAAATATAAAGTTTAAAAAATGAGCAAGAAAAAAAATCATTTAATTCAATATGTCAATAAAGTAATATGATAGAAAAAAAGTTATTTTTTAAAACAATGGGGTATAACATAAGATATTGCCATTGGTGTAAAATCTAATTTTGCTTTGAAATGCTATATTAAAATTTTGATAGGTCATTGAAAATCTGATTAAAGTTTAACACTTTCTTGACCTTGTGAAATGCACAGCCTCAACTATTTGTATTAGAGTATTTGTTGAATGAATGACACACTATTAAGTTCTCATTAATCACTTAATTCAATATGACTTAAAAACTATTTGTATTTATTAGTTATAGCTGTTATATAAATGGATATATTAAGAAGTATGATGGCTTTCTGCTAGATGGAAATAGAAAAAATTATAAAATAAAATCAGTCCGATGCTTATCAAATATTTTAATCTTTTTTAGAATTAAGTGTGTTATTGACACTGAAAAAGCATTTTCAGGAGTTAATATTTTGACCTTCCTACTCAGGGAAAAGGAAGCAAGGCTGTGCATTAATTATTAGCCTAGTGTTTAAGCCAAATTAATAAAATTGCCAGGATGATTGAAGTATTTGTACTGCTGATTAAGGAGTGTGATTGGAATGAAGAAGTAGCTGAACCTAGGAGATGAAAACAGAAATGTGCTAATTTGGTGATCTTCAAAATTAAAGAATGAATAGAATTGAGCCTTAGGGAAGTTATAAATTTGATGACATAGGTCCATATTATGAAGCCAATGTTGCTAGTCTATGTCTTTTGTATACCCTTGCTAACTTATCCTTTGCTCCAATTAATAACCTGATAAAATATGCCTAATAAGAACTTGACATTCAAAATCAAATTTTAAAGTCTAAGCTTTTTTTGAATTTATACCCCAAATACTGGTTTTCTACTTTTATATGCAGTGTTTTCCGCATTTGCTCAACACTATGATGAAGGCAAAATACAAGCTAAACCCAGTTTTGTAATTGAAGAAAATATCTTAGTGCTTTATTTAAAGATAATGTATGAAGGTGAATTGACATTGATAATTTTCTTAGAATATAGAATACAGTATCTTTGAAAATTATTTATTCTGATATCTTATATTTAACCGTTCTAAGTTTTATTTTAATAATACAAGGTTCAGAAACAAAAACTAAGGACATAGTGTAGTATTGGTAAAATAAGTTTAATCTTTTTAAATTTTATTTATTATATTTTATTGTATTTTTTCATTAGCACTTAGTCCCCTTTTATCCCCTCCCCCCAACCATCACCACACAGTTGTCCATGTCCATGAGTTCTTTATCCTTTTTGCTCAGTCCCTCTACCTCTGCCTTCCTACCCCTTAGCTGTCAGCCTGCTCTCTATGAGTCTGTCTCTATTTTGCTTGTTAGTTCAGTTTGTTCATTAGATTCCACATATGAGTGAAATCATATGGTATTTTTATTTCTCTGAATGGCTTATTTCACTTAGCATCATGTTCTCCAGGACCATCCATACTGTCACAAAGGGTAAAACTCCCTTCTTTATTATGGCTGAGTACTATTCCATTGTGTAAATGTCCCATAGTTGTTATATTCACTCATTTACTGATGGACAGTGGGGCTGTTTCCATATCTTGGTGATTGTAAATAATGCTACGGTGATATCTCCCCAGTGAAAGGAAACAAAGAAAAAAATAAATGGCACTACATCAAATTAAAAGTTTTTGCACAGCAAAGAAAATATCAACAAAATAAAAAAGACAATCCACAGAATAGGAGAACATATTTGTTGATATATTTGATAAGGGGTTAATATCCAAAATTTACAAAGAACTTACAAAACTCAACACCAAAAAAGCAACAATCCAATTTTAAAACGGGCAAAGGACCTGAATAACACTTCTCCAAAGAGGACATACATATGGCCAACACACATATGAAAAGATGCTCAATGTCACTAACCATCAGAGAAATGCAAATTAACACCAGAATGAGATAGCATCTCACACCTGTCAGAATGGCCATCATCAATAAATCAACAAGTGCTGGTGCAGATGTGGAGAAAGGGGAATCCTTTTGCACTGTTGTTGGGAATGCAGATTGATGCAGACACTGTGGAAAGCAGTATGGAGATACCTCAAAAAATTAAAAATGGATCTTTTGACCCAGGGATCCCACTTCTGGGAATATATCCAGAAAGAACATAAGCACCCCTAGTTTTATTCTTTTTTTTTTCTAATTACTTAACTCTTCTTCATTAAAAATCCAGTTCAAGATTTTATCAGGTAATTTCTTCTAATGTTCTTTCCTTTCTTCTTTTATTCCCAGTTTTCTTTTTCTCTGTTATTCTGATTATTTCTCTTGAACTAGATATCTCTACCCCTAAGCCTCATTGAAATTCCTTGGTTTTATTGATTTTGTGGCCACCACAGCCAACCAATTATCTCTCTTAAGAAAACTTTCTGCTCCGAATCCACTGAAATTCTATCCATCTCTTCCACATTCCCCTTTATGTTAATTAATGATGACTGCAAATTTGTTGGCTCTCCTTCCATCAAGCAGTGAATCTGTGTCCACCTTGTAACTTGTTTTGACTTACAGAAATGTAGTAAGAGAGATAATATTTACCTTATAAAGACAGTCCTTTCGATTGCTGTAACATTCACCATCACCACTTAGGAAGCTCCCTCTTGGAAATCAAATACCACCTAAGAAGTGTAATACCCTAAAACACTATGATGTGAGGAAGCCCAGTCCAATCACATGGGACCATGGGAGCTCATGGAGGAGTGTCAATGTGCCTGACATGTGAAACCCAAGGAAGTGATATTGAAGAATACAGGGATATTTCAACAGGGGAAAGCTAAAGGCAGGAAACTGACTTTAATGTTGAATCAGAGTTAAGTAGAGAGTAAATAAACTCTACTAAAATTACAATTAACCCAGTGTAAGTCCTGATCTTATCTTCTAAAAAATAACAACACTTAGTTCACATATACTTTTTTTTCTAGCATTTAGAAGAAAATTTAGATATTCCAATATAAAAACCAATCTAATTGCTAAGAAAATTGAAGCTTTAGTTTTTCTTCGTGAAAAAATATATGCATTTTAATTATATTTTCAGATTCTTATTTAAGCCTATAATAATGCCCTATTATATCTTTGTAGTCACTGCCCTTTTTTTAATAAACAAATAGAAATTCCAATATTAAAATAAGCCCTTAAAATTATATTTAATTTGTCTATTTACTCATCTGTCTTCTCCATAAGTTTGCAAGTTCTTCAACAAGAACCATTTGCTATTTATTTGTGGATCCTTATTATAAAATGCTGAACACAAAATTATTTCTAATTGATTAAATTTGAATGGAAGAATTAAAGAATCTTGTACAATTTCATATATTGTATACTATTGACAGGTTACTTGATTAACATAAAAAGGAAACAATTTCAATAGTTATTTAAAATATATATGTATTCACAGTTATTCTAAGTAATTTGCAGAAATATAAAATGCATGATTTTATTTATAAACACTTTAATATTAATCATAAATCCATCAGTTATAATTTTTTAAATTAGTTCACTTTAACTATAGTGATTTCACTTGCTTTACATTGAAAGAAACTTATTTAAAGCAATTCATTATCTTTTATCAACCAAACAGAATTCTAAATGTATTAATTTGCAACCATACTGATATCCCTTAAGTATACCAAGTAAAAGGTAAGAGTAATCTCAAATTTACATACACAGCTGACTAATACATCTTTTATGCACTACTGAAAGAGATAAATCTTTATATTATGGAATTACATACTATGCAATAAATTTACATACCTCAGGAAATACATTTTAAAAGTACTCCTAAAAGTCACTGTGGCATATGAGTTTGGATACACAGCTTCTGTAGATAAGCATTTAATTATTCTCCCTAATTATTATTTTTTCTACAATACTAAAAAGCATTACTTCTAAAGGACTTCTAACGTGAACTTTCCCCTGCAATAATTTATTGACCAAATCATTTTCATTTTGAAATATTTGTTTTCTACATATTATCTCTAAAAGTTAAATTTTATAGATCACATTCCTAATAGAAAAGTTTAATTTTGTCATAAAATATCATTATCTATTACCTAAAATTATTCTATTTATATTCCCATGCTTATTTTAGCTGAGTGCTTATTTGAAAGCATTAAAATAAACACAAAAGAAATTCAACTATTTAGTCAAATTATATAAATAGACAGTAGCCCAATTTTACTGTTTTTAATTTGGGAAGTAATTATCATATCCAAATGTACACAGAATAGAAGGTACAGTTTTTTATTTATCATGCTATAGTGTACAAATATCTATATTTTTCATTCTAATGGTTTATGCTGTGTTCTTGCTGCTGTATCTCCAATGCTTCTGGCCTAGGCCAAGTAATATCTCATCAGCTTAACCAACTAAACCATAGTACCCACTTCCTCTTTTTGACTACAGTATATCATCATGCAATCCATTTTTCACTAGATTTATTAAAAAATCAAATTTGATTATGTCACTTCTTGAATGATTTTATATTACATAGAGGATAAATTCTAAGTTCCCCAACACAAAGATTTTTATAATTTGTCATTAGGCTACCATTTCCAGGTTCATTGCTAGCTAACCACTTTTTTTCCCCATGTTCACACATACTTTAACACACAACTGCTATGATGAACTCATTATTCCATAAGTATGCTATCCCTTTTCATTCTTCTGTAGTTATCATATCTTTGTATAAGAATGTCCTGTTCCTAGTATTATTTGATTTCAGTTCTCTTTAAATATAAGTATAGATGTTTCCCTTCCATGAAGCATCCCTGATTCACCTTCTTCAAGACTCTTAATGTTCAGTATATACTATATACAACTATCATACTGGTATGCAATAACAAATTTTCCTCCTCAGCTATCCTATATCACATAGAGAAAGTTTTGGTGTTTGTCCAAGTGGGCTGGCTGCCTGTATTAGGGCTAAAAGATTCTTGTAGTAATATTAAAAGATATTTGCAAAAACAGTTAAAAAGAAAACTCTCATAAACATACAAAATAAACATGTCAAAATTTTAATTTAATATATTAATTAATGGAAAAAATTACTAAGATGTTATTAATGACTCAAAGGAAAATTTGAAGTACCCTATATAGTTAGGTCCTTCAGCAAAGCAAAATAAGTTTACAATTAGCTAGAAAACTGAATTTTTCCAGTTCACCCTCATCTATTGCTCTCCATTTGTATGTCTATGAACAAGATCTCAGGCACTGTTATCTAACATTTTAGAGAGTTGAAATAGTTCAAAGACAATGAAAGTTGAGGCTAATCTGGAAGGGTACACAAATGTTCAAAAATGTATAATTTCTCTTAGCTCATTTTCAAGTATTTTATCATTTTTCTGAGGTTTTAATAAAAAATCTCAAACAAAAGTCATATTTTACAACAAAGTATGCAATAAGAGAACGAGGTACAAGAGGAAGAAAATTATGCCCTACTAAGTGCTTAAGGGACACTTGTATTACTAACTGGGGATACACAGGTGAATTAGAGGTTTTTTTGAGAAGAGTAAAAGGATAAGTTATTCATGCATAATTAGTTGTTTGAAAACATGCTTTAGTGAATTTATTTCTGATAGATGATGATTATTCCTAAACAATAGTTTCCATCACAAGAGGTGCTTTCCTCCAATAATTTTATTCTAATCCTGAGCACTCAAAAACTTTACTAATTTTTAAAACCTGACATCAGTATCATCTTTTTAATAAAACCTAACCTGTCAAACACAAGAGAGCATTCCTTTTTCCTGTGTGACCCACTTTGTGCCTGCAGACACTTCTATGATAGCACAACCACTCTTTTAACATTTAAATATATACATATATATTTAGTGATTTAAGAGAAAGGGAAAGAGAAAAATATCAATGTGAGAAAAAAACATCAATTGGTTGCCTCCCGTAACACCCTGCCCCCCCACCTGAGATCAAACCCCACAACCTAAGTATGTGCCTGGCCACAAATCCACCCTGTAACCCCTTATGTGCTTCCTATGTCACCATGTTAGACACTAGCTCTTGAGAGTAGGCTCTGTGTTTAATCCATCCTTGTTTTTCCTTATTCCACACATTATTACACAGGTGATATTTTAAAGTGTTTGGTGAATGAATATCTAAATTTTAAAAAGTATATTCAAAACAAGACAAATTCATCTTTAAACAGTTTAATTGAGGGTTTAACAAATATACCAAATTAACTTAAACAAAGCAATGATATGAGACCAAAGAAAATACTAAAATTAACATAAATTCATGAGCTATGGGTACCTATTACTTCTTATGTCTCTGAGGTCATCTAGGTCATGCCATGAATACATATTTGTTTGTTTAAGACAGCGGTAATCTGCAAAAATTTGTAAATAAATACTGTTTAATATTAAGATAAAACCGAACTTGTAAGCCAGTATTTGTTTAAAACACATCCCCGCCCTTAGGTCTTTATTTTGTATTTTGAAACCATCACCGTGTGCCATGTGTGACAGATGGCAAAATGCTCTTGACTGCTTGACTAAAGATAAATGTGAATTGATATGTAGCTACATGATTTACTCCCGGAAGTGAAAGTACCTGTGAATGGTTCGTTAATCTTGGCAAAGGGGAATTTTAGACTGTAATCTTTTGGAACTACCATGTCAGCTGTACCTGAGATAGGGTCTTGTTAGAGTGGTTCCTTCCAGGACCTAGGAATTCCCATATACACATGGAAGATTAAATAACCACCTATCCCACTGGTCAGTATTCTCCTAGGATATATTTAGTTGAAAAACAATGCACCCTTTTCTCTAATAATTATACTTAATCTCCCTAAATGTAAGTTTACTTTTAAACCTTTTGGTGAACTTACTACTTCAGAGGATATCAGACATTTTAGTTCTATATTTTTGTCCTTCTCTTATTTTTGAATAAAGAAAGTCAGAAGAAAAATAACACATTATAGTGTGTATGTTATATATAATTATGTCTTACATATCTTATAGTAATACTAGGAGATAAAATGTTTTCTATATTGACCTTATATTAACTATCTTTCCTCTTATACAGCTATGAATAAAGGTCCTTAATTAAATAAAACTGTCTTAAAACCTTGTTTAATTTGCTCTTTATTTTATGCTCAAATCCTGCATTTGGTAGAGTTTGTGAGCTAAAGTTAATTATTAATGGGATTATTAAGACAAGTTATCTTGCATATTAATGGTTCTAGTAGAGATATCCAGAATTTATATTAAACTAAGCTCTTGGGGAAAAAAACACAGCCTTCTTTCATAGACATTGGAAATGCATTGCTTGAGGTTGTGAATCTGTACTGACTCTACAAATTAATATTGATGTTTAACAGAGTTGACTAGCATTACACACACTTTATTCTCACAAGATCTTACCGAGATATGTAGAGCACCCTTTTCTAAATGAGAAAAGCAAGGCTCAGAGAGATCAAGATTATCTTCCCAGAAGAAACTGGTAGTGAATGCCCAACCAGGGCAAGTCCGAGACTGACTTGAATACTTTTACTTAAGTAGGGAAGGGCTTAGATCTTTGACTCAAGGAAGTGGTTATAAAGTACATCATGAAGAAACTTTACTGCCTTTCTGGTTTTACATATACAAATTTGAGAAAAAGCTTATGACAATTAACATAATAATTAGAGATGGAAATTTTCAAGTCAACCATATAATGTAACACAAAATGGCAAACTCCAAAGAAAGGAAAAATATATACTAATTAAATTAAAAATAGACATAGTGTTGTTATAAAATTATTAAGAGAATAGGTAGTAAATGAGGATGATTGTTAGATAATAATGTAAACCAATGATTTAATGAAGGAAAACTGCCTCTGTGTGGCTTTGGTGTAGCTGGGTCAAGTGAGAAGCCCTTGAAAAGGCTTCTGTACTTTAGTAGGTTCTAGATAAGGGTAGGCTCTTTGAGAACAGGAACTTGTACACCCATATCTGAAGAGGGCAGCAAAGTGTCTGAATAATAACTGGGCTGCAGGGAGACTTGGGTTTGAGCAACCCACTTCTCTCTCTTTAATTTTACATCCCTGCTTCCAGAGCCAGACCTGGGGGTGTGTACCACTAAAGACTTGAACAGTGCAAGTTTGACTTGCAGGCATGGCTAGCAGGTTGTTAGTTGCAGTGCTGGTTTGGCCTGACGCTGGTGTGCCTGTTTCAGTAATGCTTCTTGCATCTGTCATTAAGAGGTCAGAAGAGAGATGGCATGCTTAGGTGGAGGTGGGTTAATGAGAACTTGACAAAGGGGGTACCTTCAGAGCTGTGGGCAGAGAACTATCAAGCTCCCAAAGATGGTATCATATTCTGGGAATTAGGAGAGACAGATACCTAGAGAGCGTTTATGTAAGCTCCACAATACATTTGGTGATAAAATTATTATGTGGGAAGAAGCTGTATAGTGAAAGACTTGGCATCTGAGCAGAGATAACAGGCTGTAACTAACATGGGCATGTAGTGTCTCGAGGGTTCTTTTCTTGTTTCTCAAGAGCAGAAGTATGAATGCATCCTGATCTAGGAGGTGCCTCTCGGCTGCTCTGTTTGCATACTTAAGTTTTCTGTTCTCCAAAAACCTGATTTCAGCCTTCTCCCACCGCTCTGCAAGCCTTATTCTTTCTTACCAAAATCTACTGTTCCAGCTTGAAAGAGAAAGAAACAACACTTTTGTTGAAGACAGGGGTACAAAGTAACAATACAGCTAAGCGTTCCTTGCCAGGCACTGTGGTGAGAGCTTTATACAGCTTTATCTAATTGAATCCTCAGTACAATCCTAGGGAAAAAAATACTAGGATCATCTTCACTTCACTACCAGGTAAGGAGAGAGGCTTTAAAAACAAACAACAACAAAAACACTAAATATACTAGTTATTTGACTTTTTATCAAAGCTCTCTAAAACTAAAGGTGACTTCATAGCAGCACAATTTCCCAATAAAGATTTTACAAATTATTTTTACATTTTGCAAAAATAAGCTAACTGACCCAATATATTTCCAACTAAACCGATCTACTGAACATCTATGTTTCTCTTTTCCAAAAAGACTTAAATAAAACAACGTAATAATACAGTTTTCATATAGCATCTTTCAGCCATTTAAAATATATATTTATTGATTTGAGAGAGAAAGCGAGAGAGAGAGAGAGAGAGAGACAGAGAGACAGTTGTTGTTTCACTTCCTTGTGCATTCATTTGTGGATTATTTTATGTGTACTGACCAGGAATTGAACCCTGCAATCTTAGCGTATCAGGATGAAGCTCTAACCAACCGAGCTACCCAGCCAAGGCTATTTCAGCCTTTTCTGTATGCTCCTGACCACATATGATCCTGTGGCACATAACTGGATATCAGAGGAATAAACTCAGATTGTGATATGTAGCCAACAGTGGACAAAATTACCTAATTTATGGGACACATAAAGATAACGCTCTCCCCACTGATTTACCTAGAGTTCACCTTGCAGTTCGCTTACACACAAATATGAGCCCAAACACCTTCCCTCCTGAATAGCAAGGTGTTTTATTCTTAGAAAAGCAGAATTTGATGCAGGTGGCCATCGAATTAACTACTAACAGTTGATTAGGAGTATATATTTCTGAATGTTCTGTTTCTTTCCAGTACAAAAAAAAGGGCAATTTTAAACAGAACTTTCAGTTTCTAATGTCTGATTCCATCATACCATTTTGTGAAATAGAACTATAATGCAAACCTGTAGTTAATTGAGTTTGACAGAAAGGTACACATCACATTTTGCAAAAGAGCCTTGATTACTTTCAGTGCCTCTTCTTTGCAATAAAGCCCTGACAGCTTCCATTTCTCAAAGGAACAGCTTTATTATTTTTTCCCTCAATTCTAAGTACTTACTTAATGTTAAAATAGTTGCAAGTAAATGAAGTTTCTCTTCTGAAAAGAGAAAAATAAAGCAGGGAAGAGGAATTTCTTACCTAGTTTCTTCCAATCTTCTATCACTTAAGAAACTTAAAGTAACAAATTGGTGCAATTTAAAACTTTAAATACTTTAACATGTTTTAGTTATCACTTAGAGACTGTATCGGTCAGGGTCCAGAAAGAAAACAGATGGCATACACTCAAGTTGGGTAAATCGAGGATTCACTCAAATTGGGTAAATTTAATAGAGATACTATTTACAAAAGAACAGGCTAGTAACAGCAGGGCATCTCAGTCAGGATTAATGAGGCAAAAAGAGAGAAATCAAAGTACTGGAAGCAGGACCTGCAGTATTTAGTTGAGGGAAGCAGTCAGCCTGAGACAACCTCACAATGAAGGAGGAGGGAAAATTAGTGCCCTGTCTTCTCTTTCACTCCTCTGACTTCTTGGTGCTAGTCCACCGCAGCCAAACCAACTGGAGCCCGTTGATGCAGTCCATATCAGTCAACGCAGCTGAGAACAAAATAACATGGAAAAGGGTAGAGTAGATCTAGAAAGGTGAATAGAAGATATCCAGAGGAACACTCTTTAAGGCAATCATTTAAATTATTTCTAATTACTGACCTTTCCTATTAAAAGACATAAATTTGAGTCAGGGCTTGTGATTTCTAAGGGCCCTTCTATAGTCAAGTTATATTTCAGGAGGAAAATACTGATCCAATTTGTGCTCATGAACCATGCACAGCTACCAAAGTTTTTCAACAATGTAAAAGAGCTGAAAACAGTGTTAATTTGACTGTCTAAAGAATCTAAGGAGAATCAGAGAAGGTAGACCAACAAGTCCTGGGCACTTAAAGCAGAGTAACTGACTCAGAACATCAACCAATCCCAGAACAAACAGAAGCAATGGAAATGTGCTGTCCTGTACATAAGCTTCACTGGTTAATCCCATCACCATTATTTGCACATTATTTCTTTTCTTGAGCATATACGTACAGCAGTAATTCTGCAGAAATCAGTTGCACTCTTTCCACAGACACTTGGTTATACAATTGCCTCAGTAATTATTCCACATTGCACCACTAAGTATTTAGTATAAGCATTTGGTCTTCTCTAGTCTCCGCATCGATGACACACTTAATACATTGAACAAATATTTATCTCACAATAACATGTGATGTGTACTGTTCCATGAGCTAGGAACAAAGTGCTGAAGTGAAGTCTTACCTACACATGGCCTACCAGTCAAATTTTGAATCATTTTTGCAATCATTAACACCAGGCATCTAGGGAAAATGTATGAGTTAGACTAAAAGTATCATTATACAGCTGATTGGATAAATCCATATTACAATCATTAATTGGTGTTTTCCACAGTTTTATATTCATATACTTCACATATGTGGAAAGTTATGGTTCTTGCTTTTAAAGAACTTATATTTTTGCAGAAAATATACACAAGCATAGGCATTACATTATTCTCTACTCTTTTTGAGGGGGGATGTCATTGTGTGAATTTCTGAAACAGTAGACAATGCTTCATTCAAGTGAGACAGAACATTGTCAAGTGAAGCACAACATGATGTAGGTATAAAACAGTTGTGAAAATGTACAGAACAGGAATGTAGATTTACATTTTAGTTTTATTTCAGGGGAGTAGAGATGAGCTGTGCTATGCACACATCTATTGAAGCATTCACTGGTGCATGAATGCTTCTCTATTTGTTCCACTTTCATCCACAGCAGTGCCGTGGATCATGTTCATGTTTTATTAGCAGAGAAAGTGGTAGGGTGATTTGAAGAATACAGTTCAGGGTTTCTTTAAATCTTTTTTTTTTTTGACATTTCTCATTGTATTGCACCATGTCAAGTAAGCATGAACCACTGTGTACAGTATATTGAATTTTCTTCAGGTAGTTCAAAACAAATTAATTCTCTGACCACACATCATTTAAAGTACTAATTCCCTGTGCAGCCCAGCAAACTTCAAGCTGTACCTGTTCAGCATATAAAGTTAAGGCAGTGCACCATAAACACCTGTTAAAAGTTTATAGCCATCTGTTTCCTCAAAAAATATAAATTCTAATAATATAAAATTAACAGATGGGAAAGAGCTGTCACCTCAGCTCTGCAGAGTGTAACAGCAAGCTTTGAATTAACATTTTCTGCCATTTTGCTGGTAATTGTTTGCAATGACCATTGAGACATAGTTCAACAATGATGGCCTATTAGTGACATGCTTTGATTTTAGTCAGTGATCATTTGGATAGAGAGTATTTTTTAATGATTTCTGAAACTTGACATTAAGATGAGTCTTCCTCTTCTCAATAAAGGAGCAAAATAATTAAGATATAACGAAATGTGGTTCAACATACGACAGTCCCGAGGGTAATATAAAAATAACTTTGAGGCTGGAAATGGCAATGTTTTAAATAAGAAATTAAGACTGGTTATGATTCACTTATATAAAGTCAAGTATGAAAACTGGAGGTTGAGAGGAGGTTTGTAGCAAACTGTATGGATTTCTAGGAAGTAGTCCTCTTCATATTCACAAATAATTGAGAAGACTTTTCTTGCATGAAGGCTAATTCAAAAAAACATTATAGACCTTAGGGTTTTGCTTTGTTTTGCTTTGCTAAATTAGCATGCCTTTGAGTTATTTTCTTTTTCTGATCATAAAAGCAATGCCTGCTCAATATAAATAATTCAAACCATACAGAGTGCTTAAAGTGGAAATGGAAGGTAGCCATGATTTCATGCTCCACAAACCTGAGAAACAAACATCAATAAATCTTTTTTTTATTTTTCCAATAAATGACTCGGAACCCACATGCTAGTTTTGTAAGGAGTCTAATATCTAAATCTTGGGGCTGGTCCTAAGCTGTTCACAATTCATAGGAGCTAAGTAGCCCGAAGTCATAACCAATCTGCAATGTAAAGAGAGTACCCAAATTTCAACCCAGTTTGGTGCAGAGGGGGTCTTTCCACCTCATATTCCCATGGTTAAAATCTGGCCCTCTCTGCACTGCAAAAGAGGTTAGTCTACATTGTAAAGTTGCTCAGTGGTACTCAGCTTGGCATGGCCCACTGAAGCCTTTGTTATAAGTCCTAGACTGCCTGGACCACTGAGCTTGTCCAAGTTGCCCCTCCCAGTGGATATATTAGTCTTTTATTACTGCTATGACAAATGTGGAAATAAAAACAAAACATCCACATGAAAAGAAACAAAGGCTATTTATCTAGAGCTTGCTATGGTGGGAGAACCAGCCACTATCATGTGCATTTGGTGGAGACTCTAAGGCAACAGTTGCCTATAGAAGCTTTATAGATGAAAAATGGGAAGGCGTAAAATGCATGCCCTGATTGTAGGCTGTTGGTATGGATACCAGAGAAGGCTAATTAGAAACAAATAATTTTATGTGCATATTTGGCTTTCTCTGTTTGGTCCTATGTTGATAGGGGGGGGGGAAAATTAAATACGCTGGAAGTTGCCAATCAAGCCCTGGTGCTTCTGGTAATTAAAGATAAAACCAAGATACCTTTGTTGTCCTCTAAGGATTTAAGATGTTTTTCCACCCTATTCAAAAGTGCTGGCAAACTCGTTCATATATGAGCAACAAACAGATTTCAAAATGTTACAGAAACAGGGGAGTCCAAAAATCCCCAGAGTTTGCTGCTGGGGGATGGGGAGAAGTAAGCAGCTTTTCAAATGCTTCCACATGCCTGAGGCTGGTGGCTACTGTCTTTCTTATGCAAATTGCTTTAATGCATCCAGAGCCTCAGGCAGATGGGAGGAGTCTTGAACCAGGGGATGGTATGGAAAGCACACAGAGCCTACGTAAGGGTCTGTGAATGGTCAGAACTGTTTGCAACGCCCACTGCGTCAGATGACGCAGTCAGGGATATATAAGCAGCTGCAGACATTTTAGCTCAGACTCTCTCAAGCTCTCATTTTGGGCTCTGGCTCTCACTGGCGCTCTGGCTCTCGCTCTGGCACTCTGGGACTCTCTCTGGCTCTCGCTCGTGCTCTCTGAGACTCTCGCTCTCTGACTCGGGCTCTCACTCGCGCTCTGGCTCTGGCGCTCTGACTCTCTCTCTGGCGCGCTCGCGCGCTCGCTCTCGCTCTCTCGCTCTCTCGTGTGCTCCCTCCACGTGGCTTGGTGAAGGGGCCTTCTCCATGTGGCTTGGAGAAGGGGTCTCCAGGCTGCTTTAAGAGGCTCTCGCCATGCAGTTTTGAGAAGGAGAGAAGATCCACGCGGTTTGCAGGAAGAAGGCAGTTTGCAAGGAGGCTGAGAATCCAGGTGGCTCTGCATTGAGAGCTGGAGGGCACCACAGCACAGAAAGGACCTCCCCAATCAGAATTGAATGATTGGCAGCTGCTGGTAAAGCTGAACTGTGTTGGGAAAGTAGGGAAACGGTTTCTCTGACTTTCCTAAAACTAGCCTGGTTTGGAAGGGGAGGGAGGCAAGGATATGTGTTTGTGGGTATTTTAAAGAGCATAAGACTTAACAACAGAAATCCGCAAATAACTAAATCTATATAACTGTTAAATAAACAATTCTTTTTCTTTTCACCAAACTCTGGTATTGAGAGTTATAATTTTGGCGGCGGGCAATCGGGCCCCTAACTAAAGAGCCCGTGGGTTTGTTTCAATTGGAGCAGCCCAGGGGTTCTGTAACAAAAACACCCCAGCTTTAGAATTACTTGGAGGTGAATTTAAATTCTGTTTCCAACTGTGTGACCTTAGTCAATTTACTTAACTTCATGGATCCTCCATTTCCTCATAATTACACCTTGTTCATATGTTGTAAGCATCACACAGAGAAACATAGCTTCATGGCTTAGAAGAAACTCATAATACTAGTAGTAATAATAATAATGTTAAAATATAATAAATATATCAAGGTATAGATCTAAATCTACAGAGAAATTGATTAAGTAGGTGGCTCCTTGTCACTCATCTGGCCATGTCAATATATAACTATCAGCTTAACAACTGGCTGAGGTCACATTTTAATTAGCATTAAAGGTGTCCAAAACATGTTTAATGCACTGAAAACTATTTTATATCTATATCTATATTTATATATATATACACACACACACATATATATAGATATAAAATATATGTACTGCTATATAGATATAGATTAGATATTGATATAGGTGATACATAAAAATATATATATTCCCCAAAAGGCACACAGCCAAAGTATAGCTAACTATATGTTGAGGATAGTAATAATACCTATTCTCATATCGTTACAATGAGTGCAAAATTCTTAGCATAGTGCCTGGGAAATACAAAGCATTCAGTTGTCTTGCGACAATCTTATCATCATCATGAGTTGGCATCTCCATTCTTGTTGTGGTTTTTCTCACCGTTAATCATTTCTTCTGTTTGAAACACATTAGCCATTTGGCTACAGACACTTGTGAGAGATGAGAATCAGATCACCCAGAGTAACAAGAAAGAGAAGCATTTTCAGGGGACTTTTGGCTGCTCCAGGTCTCAGCTTCAAAGTTTCAAGTCTCTAAGCCTGCCTTGGTGATGTCATAAATATCAATGTGTGTGTGTGTGTGTGTGTGTGTGTGTGTGTGATGTGAGTGGCACCTGCTTAAATCTCACACTCTTGTGCAATGCACAACTTGAATATCCGTATCCATATGCAGTGGTCCTTTGTTCCCTCACACTAAGTTTCAGGCATCACAGATCTTTTGGAGTTCTTAGGAAACACAGCACTCTTCTGTCTCTACATTTCATATGTGTATCTACTAAACACGCCCTTCATCCTTTAATCTGCCTACTCGGCTCTGTTAGACTTACCTTTTAATGCTCCACTCAAGCATTTACTCTTCTCTAAAGCCTTTGCAGGTCTAACTGGGCACAATTAATCATGTTTCCTTTAAATCATCTCTGTATGTATTGCACATATATTTTATGTTAATTTCGATGAGATTGTCAATACCCTACTTCTTTTTACCTAAAGAATTGGCAATCCTACATGTTTTATCCTAATATAAATGCATTAATGAACTATTTTTCAAACATTTGATAAAATCTCAGGTAATCTGCAAGTTTCTCATTGACAGTGTCTTATTCAAAATGCAGGGTGGAGCAAAAGTAGGTTTACAGTTGTTCATATGGAAAATAATACAATAATTAATAAATAATCATGCAATAAAAAACAGTATTTCACGTACTCACAACTGTAAACCTACTTTTGTTCCATCTTGTTTATAGCTGTATTTTGTAGTAATTAAGATATGTTTGCAAGCTACTCTAATAGTATTATCTGAAACCTAACCTTTCTATGCCTCTATTTCTCTTATGTGAACAATAAAAGAACACAACACTGATAAGTATTTGCAAACAGGAAATAAAGTAACTGCACTAAACTTAAATTTTGTTTTCAAACTTTACCCATTAGGGGATTAACTGTTTTAAAATAATCCTATTATTGTTTTTCAGTGAGATTAAGATAAGTTACCCAAATAACATTCGCAATTGTAAACATTGGGCCTTCAGAGAGAAAAACAAACACACCAATAATAAATTGAACTCAGTATGGATAAACTGATCTAGCCAGCCTAATGACTAAAGGTTAGACTCAAAGATCACCAAAAAGTCACACCCACAGTTTTTAAAGTATTAAACTCATTGTTTTGTTTGATTCATAGTTTTCTACAGAGAACTTAAGAATATGTGTTGACCATGCACATAATGAGACTCTTTAACAATTTGTACTCTCTTCTTAAATGAATGCAGAAGAGCTCATAAATACATATACAGAGTCAGAAAAACCACCTGCAAAGCTAAAATATACAGTAAATTGCAATGAAATTATGAAAGTGTTCTTTAAGCAGACCAAGAATAGTAACAATAAAAAGAGGAATGTTAGGTTTCCGGTCAAGATGGTGGCGTAGGCAGACATGGCTCACCTCTTTGCACAACCACATAAAAATTACAACTAAAATATAGAACAACCATCACTCAGAACCATCAGAAATCCAGTTGAGTGGAAGTCTGACAGCTACAGAATTAAAGAAACCATATCCATCCAGACTGGTAGGAGGGGCTCAGACATAGAATGGGTTGGTCCCTCACCCATATGTGGTAGATAAAAACTTGAGAGGGATATCTCTGGAGCTAGGAGTCCCAGCCCCATGATAAGCCCCCCAGCCCAGGGTTCTAGTGCCAGGAAGATTAACTCTGACAATTTATGGCTGCAAAAACCAGCGGGGATTGAGGCAGTAGAAGAAACTGCTGAAGCCCCAAGCAGTTCCTCTTAAAGAGCCCACACACAGACTCACCTACACGGATTCACTCCCTCTGAGCTCCAGCACCGTAGTAGCAGCTTGGGGGGCACCAGTGGTATACAGGGAGAAACTGAAGTGTCTGGCATCAAGGCAAGCAGAGGTTATTGTTCCTTTTCTAAACCCTCCCTACACAGAGCCAGCAAGCTGGCACCATATCTGAGACTCCATCACCTTGGCTAACACTGTTTGAGCTGCTTTGGAGATTCCCAGAGACTCCACCCCACCCACCTTATAGGCCCACCCAAGCTTCTTTTCCATATGAATGGCTGGTCTTGGCTCCTGGTTCACAACTTCCTAAATCCTATCAAATAAGGAACAGCTGGCCTCCATGAGCCCCAGGCCCAGACTAGCAGCAGCCGGCTTAGATTCACAGCTAGCTTCACTTGGGAATCTCCACGCCCAGCACAAGTAGCAACCATCTCAGATTGCTTATAGCTCAGGTAGACTACCCTGGGCAAAACACAGGTATGGGCTGACCTTGGCCTGCACCACCCTGGAAACCCCAGAGTCGGCGTACCCAGTGGGCAGCTACAGACTATCAGGGTACAACCGCCCTGTCCCTGCAGTGGATCCCCCACAGAGGGCAGAGGTTGGAGGTCCGTGGTCACAGCCAGTCCTTGCAGATGACTGGCTGACGAGTTAAAGGGATATTGAGAATCCTCCCTGTTTATGCCTGAGCCATGACTTTTATCATAAGAATGAAAATATAGGCGTCCTCTCTCCCAGGGAGGACTGGCCCTTCTCCCCGAGAGATTAGTACTTTTAATATTTAACTGCTCCTTCAGGGAGAACCGGCCCTTCTCCCAGCGGGACCTGTTGGTCAGTTAAGTCACACCAGCCTTTGGCGCACAGCCACGTTTGTCTAAAACATATTTAAGAATAATCTCCAAAGTAGGACTTTGGAATCCCACCCAAGAGAAGGACACTTCGCTTGGAGCTTTCCCAGTTGGCCCCCAAATGCTATCTCCAGGATTTCCCAGCATCTATGTTCAGGTGTTGGTGAACTCCTATTTGGTGATGTATGATCTTGATCCTTGCTTTTGCTTTGCTCTTGCTTAATAACGTGCTTAGTTATTCACCTTTGACTTGGGTTTTTTATTGTCTGCAAATCTAAACCTCCAAATTATGTGGCCATGATCTCATACTTGCCCCTTAATGGCACACTGGCCTGGGAAAATATCTCCCACTGAACTGCCAACAGCAACCAAGGCTCAACTGTAAGATGAAGGTGTACTCAGCCCACACAAAGGGTGAACCTCAAGTATCAAGCTTGGGTGATGGGAGAAGCTGTGCCACTGGAACCTAAGGACACCTACTACATCCGGCCACACCATCAAGACATGGAGTCAAGCAGCTCTGTTACAGAGCAGGGTACCCAAGGAGATGGAAGGGGTTTTAACCATAAAATGGTGACAAAAAGCTTACAGGGCCTATGTAAAATTCTACAAGTGGCTGTAATTAGTCACCCTGCCAACTGCCTCACAGGACACAGTCAGGGATTTAAAAATAAGAAGACAGGATTTTGGCTAGGAGAGTATCATGTGGCTTTGAAAGGGAAGGGAGAACTCCATGCCATTTACATGGAGACTGGGAACTCCACGTGGTTCTGCACTAAGAGCTGGAGAACACCACAACACAGGCAAAACCTCCCCAATCAGGCTCAAATGATTGGGAGCTGCTGGTAAAGCTGAACTGTGTCTGGGAAGCAGGAAAACTGTATCTCTGACTTTTCTAAAACTAGCCTGGCTTGGCAGGGGGAGGCAGAACTATGTGTTTATGGTGTTTTAAAGAAAATAAGACTTAATGGTAAAAATCCGCCAATAATTTAAATCTGTATAACCTTTAAGTAAACAATTCTTTTTCTATTCACCAAACTCTGGTATTGAGAGTTATGCTTCTGGCGGTGGGCAATCGGGCCCCTCATAACTGAACAGCCCACGAGTTCTGTTTCAATTGAGAAAGCTTATGGATTCTTTACAGCTGTACCAAATACATAGAAACAAACATAGCGAGGCTGCCAAAACAAGAAGAAAAAGAAACATGGCCCAAATGAAAGGACAGATCAAAACTCCAGAAAAAGAGCTAAATGAAAGAGAGATGAGCAATCTATCAGATGCAGAACTCAAAACACTGGTATAAGGATGCTCAAGGAACATGGTGAAAACCTGAACAGTATAAAAAGATCCAGTCAGAACTGGGGGATACACTAATTAAAATAAAGAACAATTTACAGGAAACAACAATAGAGTAGATGAAGTCGAGAATCAAATCAATGATTTGGAACATAAGGAAGCAAAAACAACCAATCAGAAAAACAAAATAAAAAAGAATCCAAAAATATAAGAATAGTATAAGCAGCCTCTGAAACAACTTCAGGAAGTCCAACATTTGCATCATAGGGGTGCCAGAAGGAGAAGAGAAAGGACAAAAAATTGGAAATCTATTTGAAAAAATAATGAAAAAAACCTTCCCTAATTTGGTGAAGGAAATAGACATGCAAGTCCAGGAAGCACAGAGTCCCAAACAAGATAGATGCAAAGAAGCCCACCCCAAGACACACATAATTAAGATGCCAAAGGTTAAAGATAAATAGAGCAAGATAAAAGGTTAAAGATAAAAGCAACAAGAGAAAAGTAGTTAACTTTTAAAAAGAGTTAAAAGGAGTTCCCATAAGACTATCAGTTGATTTCTCAAAATAAACTTTGCAGGCTAGAATGGATTGGCAAGAAATATTCAAAGTCATGAAAAGCAGGGATCTACAGCCAAGATTGTTCAACCCAGCAAAGCTATCATTTAGAATCAAAGGGCAGATAAAGAGCTTCACAGACAAGAAAAAAACTAAAGGAGTTCACCATCACCAAACCATTATTAAATGAAATATTAAAGGGACTTATTTAAGAAAAAGATCAAAAGTATGAACAATAAAATGGCAAAAATACAAATCTATCAATAATTGAATCTAAAAACAAACTAAGCAAACAAGAAGAACAGAGACAAAATCATGGATACAGAGAGTGTTTTTATGGTGGGCATATGTGGGGACTGTGGGGGAATGGGTGAAGAGGTGAGGGGATGAAGAAGTACAAATAGATAGTTACAGGATAGCCATGGGGAGGTAAAGTACAGTATAGGAAATGGAGTAGCCAACGAAACTATACTCATGACTCATGGACATGAACAATGGTGGGGCTTGCCTGAGGGACTGGGGGTGCTGGGTGGACAGGGCCAAGTGGGGAAAAATTAGGACAACTTTAATAGCATAAGCAATAAAATATAATTTAAAAAACAGATTCATGGATCTTTTATTTCTAAATTTATACCTCAGTTGTAAGATAACTGAAATTAAATTAATTTCCTTGTTTTTGTATATTTGGAAAAAAATAATCTTCAAGTTTTAGGGAACATTGCTATTAGCCTAAAACATGAACATTTAGGTTTAACATGAACTATAGCTTATTACTCTGTTTAATGTTTGTTTTAAAAATTATAATATTGAAGAACATATATGTGACAGTTATCAGGCATAAAAACTTTGTGAATAAATAAAAATATTGGTAGATATAAATAACCCAAGAAATAAATATTTAAAAGATAAAAAAGAAAAAAATTAGAAACACTACTATAATAAATTATTATTAAATAAATGAAGACTTAAATTTGTATTACCAGGTTAAAATTTTCAATCAGCATTTTAATAATGGTATCTTAGAAAATAGTACTGTACATTAGAATAAGAATGAGCTATATGAACTTGGATAATTTAACTGACTTGTCTAGAATTTAGTTTCCTCATTTCAAAGAATAGATAATAGTGTGTACTTTATAGGGTTGTAATAAAAATTAATGATGACATATATAACAATCTTAATTCTATAAGTAAAGCACATGAATTTAAAAAAAAAAAATAGCATAAGATCTGGCCAGGATGCAAAAAATGAAAAAAAAAAAAAAATCACACAATCAATTAATAATCCGAATAAAGATCATCAATAGACAAGGCCAGCCCTGGACTCACACAGTGTTTTCAAGGAAGGGATTTCAGATACTCTATGAGAGTTTAAACTATGTCTCACTGATATACTGCTAATCTTTATATTTATAAATAATAATTTATAAATAATTTTCTCTGTGTGGTTATAGCACCAACTAAGTGCATAGTTTCACCAACTAATGGATATTAAAAATGGAAAATAAATGATCATATTGGAACAAAAATATGCTCCTAACACGAAGAATCAACTGGAAGAATTAGTAAGTTAATCATCATCTAAGCAAGAAATATTTGTGGCCTAGGACAGGGTTAATGGCTGGGGAAAACAAAACAATAGAACTTAATGACAGAGGAAATGATGCCATGCCCAAGTGTCTGACCTGAACAACTGAATAGGTGGCGGTGGTGTCATTCATTGAGAGAATGAATGCGAGAGACAGAAATTACTTGCAAGTAAATGAAGAAGCTCAGATGCAGACACAACAAATTTCAGCTATTTGAGAAATAAGTAAATATATCCAGTGGCAAGTTGTATATATACACTGAAAGAACAGAAATACAGCTGAAAGTGGATATCATAAACTTTAAGGATATTAATTAGAGCTAAGGGAGAGGATAAGAGCAATTCCATGTAAAGGTATTTAGAACAGAATTCTTAAAGACACCAACATTTTACTAATGGGTTAAGAAAGAAGAGCTTCCAAACAATCGTTTCAGTGCAATACTTTAAAATCAGGAGTAGATGGTATTATAGATGCCAGTGCATGACTGTTCCAATGAGAAAATGCTGCACAGTGTGAAATGCAACTGAGAAGTCAAATAAGACAACAATGAACATATTACTTGTTTTTCCAAGCAAATTATTAGTGATATTTGAGAAAGCAGTTCAGGAGTCCAATAAGAGATTAAGGTAGATAGCACAAATTGATCTATGAATGGAAGATGAGGAATAAAAGAGCAAGCGTAAGCAGCTCTTACAAATATTTGACTGTCAAGTGAAAAAAAGGAAAGGAGGCAGAGATAGATGGAAGGAGACGGGTTGAAGGGTTTTATTATTTGCTTGTTTTGATGGAAAGAGGAAAGTTGAATATGAGTACAAGGTGGCACCAATAGAGATTGAAGTTACACTCAGTTCAGAGATCATGTATCTTGTGGGAGAGAATGATATACAGTTATGGAGAAATCAGCCTTAGGAAGAACAAATGCTAGGTAACAGAAGGAAAAATAAAAACTATTAGGTATGTGTGTGGCGGGGACTGGGGAAAGGTGGGAATGGATATGAAATGCAGAGAATTCCTGAGGTTTTTAATTTTTTCTGTAAAGTAGATTTAAAGTTATGCACTGATAGCAGAGAGGGTGGTGCTAGGAAAGGTGATTTGAAAAGAGTGGCAGTTTGAAATAGTTACCTTAGAAAGTAGAACACTAACTGGAAATGACAGGATTTGTATGCAGTATTGAGGATCATATTGCTGTTATAAACCAATAATTTTTCCAGAGCTGCAATCAACAGTTGAGTAAAGGGCCTAAATAAGATTAAGAGGGATAAATTCAGAGCTCGAGTTTTGCCCCTTGCATACACTGAGCAGGAAAGGACAGGAAAGAATTAAAGTTATTGGAGTGAAAAAGTTGAAGTCATGAAACATTGTATTTAAGTTCATTGGAATAGAACTAAAGAAAGATTTGACAGATATGAACATTTTTCAGGAAGTCTATGAGGGTGTGAGAAGTGTACAGAAGAACTATTTAGAACAAAAGGAATGACACATATACTTTGTTCAAGGGGAGGGGTTTTGGGGAGCTGAATGAAAGAAGGTGACAGGATTAAGAGCCAGAGGAAAAGAGGAGGTGGGGGTAGGCATTTAACAGTGGGAATTGAAACATTGGGGGATTGTAACCCACCCCACCATTCTTTGACATTTTTTTTTGTAAATGCTGTAGCCTGTAGATAAACAGTAAGTTTATACAAGAATCCTAGGAACTAACTTCAGAAGATATAAATCCAACCTTCAGGAATCTCAGTCCGGACCATCACTTACTTGCCTTATTGGAAGGGACTGTGCTAGTCTGCACATTGAGAACTATTCAACCCCTTCCTTTACCTCTCCGTGCTGTTCTCTCCCTCCTTATAAAAACCTCTGCTTCCATTGATATGTAGAGATGGGCTTTGAGATACAAGTCCTGCATGTCCCCAGGAAATGGATTCAAGACAAGAACGCCCTGTCTTTCGGATGACCAACATCTGAATAAACCACTTGCTGTCACATTAGCACCTGCCTCTCGAGTATTGGCTTTCAAAGTGGCAGGCAGCCCAACCTGCATTTGATTACAGGTGGAGGTGGGCAAAAGGGGGATGAACAGGGACAAAAAGAGACTTTGCTTTGGATTATGGGCTCACAATGCAGTGTGCAGATGATGTTTAACAGAGTTGTACACGTGAAACCTGTATGGTTTTGTGAGCCAATATCACCCAAATAAATTCAATAAAACAAATACTAAAAACAAAACAAAACAAAATTCTAATTTCAGCAGATTCTGCATCATGATGAAGGATGTAAGAAAAAAAAAATCACAGGTAGATCATTGATTTCTTCTGAAGAAACAAAGATTAGGAAATACACTTTTTAATAGAAAATGAAACTAAAGAAAATGGATGGTGAATGAATAAAGCAGAGGAATATACTGATGAGAGTTGTTAAATATTATATTGTTAAATAAAGAGTGCTAAGAAATATTCTTCTTGACAAGCTTTAATAATAGGATGTCAACTCTATTCAGATGATTTAAGTGTGGCCTTGCTGGAAAGCAGAGACATAAGCAAGATAACTTCTCAATGTCCTTCTCAGTCCAGACGTGCTTTACAAGGCTGTTTATCCTCTGCAGGTCGGTTGTCAATTGTGATTTAGCCTGGAACTCCTATTGATCACAAAGGGCATTTCACACTGGGAAGATATGAGTCTGAGCTGAAATGATCTTTTTAGGTATCACATGCACAGTGTACAATATCTAAGCCTGAACTTATTTCTTTATTATCCAACACATTTTACTTAATCCCATGTAACAAAATTTATATTTACACTTGTAGATTCTTCTTGGTCCATGGTCTAAACTTGACCATTTGCATCAATTAACAGTTGTTAAATAGAATGATACTCATTTGTTGCTAACTTGATACAATGCTAATTACTCTGAATGTGCTTCTATAAACCCATTCAAAAAATATTCCTTAGAACCAAAATATGAAATATTTTACATTTAAACATTAAATTAACCTGGTTTACAAGGTGTAAAAATAGGTGATATAAAGGACAGGCACATTAACATAATGTCAAATGAGTTCACTTGAACTATTTAAAAGTTAGATGTCTAAGCTTTTACTAACTACCTATTGATTTAGATAATTTAAAGCATTGGATAATTGCATATACCAATGCTCACACTAACAATAATTGCTGAGTAATATAATTTAAAATGCTTATAAAATCTGACTCAGCCTTGGTGTCAGCTATTAAGGCCACCTTGAACAATACATACTTCATTTTTATTGCCACCAACTGTGGAAAGCATTAGGTTTTATTAGTTTCCAAAAGGACACATCAATATTTATTTAAAGGAGATTCACTATCACCAAGCATCACTTTGGAAGAGATACCAGGAACAAGGAAATTGGAGATTTCATTGCTTAAAATATTTTTCAGTCATTTTGTTTTATTGATACTAAATTTTAGGTGTATTTTTTAAAAATACCAATGAAATGGAAATTATGAGGAGTACAGATAGGTCATTATGCAATATACTACAAAGCCAATCATCAGCCTGTTCGAAAGTCAGTAGAGACAGGGCTTATTACTACTCTTATAGTAAACAGTATTTTTAAACAGATAATAAAACTTGAAAAATTCAGCTTAATATACAACTAAAAGTTTATTTGGGGCAATTGTTTTATACATCTATTTTTATAATAACACAAGGTTATAGCCTGAAGCTCTACAGATAGGCAGACATAATTTCCACAAATTCTCTGTGTGATTTTAGGCAAGTAATTTTTCTAAACTTTAGTTTCCCTGTTTTTATAAAGATACAAAGTGCATTTATCTGTGTCATTTCAAAGAAAAAATGATAAAATGTATTTAAAAACCTTAATACAGAGTTTGGCATAGAATAATCACTCAATTAACATAAGCTCTTCCATTAACTGCAAATAACAATAAAAATAAGTTTTCATCCCTCTCCAGGAATGAAATACATGATGTTTAAAATTTGGCATAAAATTGAGAACAAGAGTTTTACTCGTCTATACAATCTATGTAAGGCTGAAGATGAGAAGATTTCACTTAAAATATCTTTTTTACATTTTGTATATTTAGATGGAATCTTGGATCTGAAAATGTTTATAACCCTGTAAGGAAGATAAAGATATGTTCAAAGAAGGCAAGCACAAAAGAAAAGCAAAATGAAAGCCACTTAATATGAGGCTCTCTATGATGCTTAGTGTATTTTAATCATTACTGTGATTTATTCTTATTCCTGAATAAGAAAGTTTGCAAAGGCATCTACCCTTTATCCTTATTACTGATTCTTGGCCTCTCACACTTTTCAATACCTAGCTTATATCAGCCCCTTTTCTCATTCCATTGAGTTTTTTCTCCTCAAATATGGAATCCTGAGAGGTTTCCACTATCACTAATAAACACCAAACCTATATTCAAAACTGAATATTCTTTTTGCCATTTTAGATAGAGACTAAAGGGAATTCAAGCTTCTGCTTTGTTACTCTTTTTCTTTTCACTGCCAGTGTTCTTGAAAGGGCATGCTACACCTGCATCCTGCAATTCTTCATTTCTGACTCTGTGTTTAGCTCTTATAACATGGTTTTTGCCATACCCATTTTATGGAAAATGCTCCCTCATAGTTCACCAACTGTTTCCACATGATTAGAAAACCAATAGCCTTTTTTCCTTCTGATGCCATTTTAGCACTTGACATTCTCTACTTAGAGTGATTGTCTCCATGACTTCCCCAACATTGTGCCTTAATTTCATGGTTATACCAAATAATGAGTTGATTGATGCTTGTATATCAGGCAGAGAAGTGCAGATATGAAAGTATACATGGAAGACATGGTCCATGATGGCAGAAAGAGGAAACACCATAGTAGACTACTGCATGCCATGATTTCTGGTATAATAAGGGTTCGGAGGAAAGAAATACTTAATAAATAATAATCCAAAATAGAAGAGATTGAGTAAGGGTGAAGATTTGAGGCCTTGTAGTAGTTTCCTGTGGCTGCTATAACAAAGTATCACAGACTGGGTACTTACAACAACAGGAAGGTTTTCTCTCACATCTGAGTCTACAAGTCTGAAATCAAAATGCCAGCAGGGCCATGCTCTCTCTAAAGGAAATATGGAAGAATCTTAACTTACTTCTTGTAGGTTATTGTGCTTGCTGGCAATTTTTAACATTTTGGCTTAAAGATGCATCACTTCAATCTCTGCTTTCATTGTCTCATGGCTATCTTCCCCCAACCTCTTGCCACTTTGTCTTCCATCTTGTCAGTGCATGTCTGCCTCTGGTTCCAATTTCCCCTTCTTACAAAGACAACAATCATTTTGGATTAAGACCCACCCGAATGACCTCATCATAACTTAATTACATCTGCAAAGAACTTATTTCCAAATGAAATTAGATTTCACAGGAACCACGAGTTTGAATTTCAACACATCTTTTTGGGGAACACAATTCAACTCATGGAAGACCCTCTGAGGATATGACAATTCTTAAGCAAAATAAGGAGTATCCATATAGATAGCAAGAGGGATGGAATCACTCATTGCAGACAGAGGCAATAGCCTACACAAGCCCTCTAGGAAACCAGGGTGTGGCCTCAGTGCCCAGGTTATTGTCAGAGATGAAAAGAGTAGCACTCAATGGTACTATGGATTAGAAATTGCAGGATTTCTAAATATGCAAGATCCAGCTGTGAAACAATTCAGGTTTTCAAAATACATTGTGTTGCTACATGCAGAGAAATATGATGGCAAAAGACATTTGTTTTTAGTTTCTGATGAATTTGGAAGAAAGACAGAGGTAAATGATACCGAAGAGAGGGATCAAGGGGAGGTTGAGTCATTAAAAGGGAAGGAGGAAAGGGATCCACTGAAAGATGCTCCTGAGAAAAAAAGGGCTACTGTTTTCATTGTGATGGGAAGAACAAAGACAAGAAGGCTGCATTGTGTGCTTGGTGGTGAAAAGTAAAGGCGGCTCAGGGGTTGTTTTCATTTATTACTTAAAAAAAAATCTAGTCGTGATTTTTTCTCAGTGAACCATGCCCAGATCTAGATTGTTAAATACAATGACTTAAATTTTTTTCCTTATTAGGACTTTATTTTTTTTCAGAGAAGTTTTAGGTTCACAGCAAAAGTCAGGGTAAGGTAAGAGAGTTACCACATGACCATTGACTCCATGTATGCACAGCCTCCCCAGTTATCAGCGTCTCCTACAAGAGTGGCATCTTTCTTACCAGTGCTGAACCTACACTGATACATTATTATCACCCTAAGTTTATAGTTTACGCAAGGGTTCAGTCTTGATATTGTACATTCCATGGGGTTGGGCATGTCTATTATGACATGTATCCATCAGTAAGGCATCATACTGAGCATTTTCACCAGCCTAAAGATCCTCTGAGTGCTTTTATTTTTAACAACCAAGTGTGAGAAGTGATTGTCAGTTGAAAGCAAGCATGGTAGTGGATTGATATAAGAGAAGACATAAAATAATAGCTTTGGGCAATGTGAAAGACATTATTCTATGATGTATCTTAGTCCTTAGCATCTCTTTTGCTCATCTCCCTTCCTCCCTTTGTCCCTTAAATGCAATTGTTTTTGGTATTATCAAATATATGTATTTCTCTTGATTGAGAAATAATATGCATCCCCTTGGACAGTAAAATATTTTCCTACTATGACTTTTATTTTAAAATAACACATCTCCATAGTTTACTAACTGCTTGCTGAATACCTCCATTTGACATTCTGATTGTATCTTATCAAAATGTTCGAGTGAGCTTTTTCATAAAATCACTTTCTCCACACTTCACAATTTCTTCTAGTGGCACCCTCATTGTTTCAATCTTGCCAACAGTGTCTTTGATGTTTAATTCTCCCTCTTTTTCCACATTCTGGATGCCACCTAAGTCCTATATTTGTGATGGTTTTCTCTTCTCTCAATGTACTGACCATCAACAATACTCTACTAATCATTTTGTTTCTAGTGCATAATTACAAAATATTTTCAAATTATTTTGTTACTCCTTTCTCTCATTCTAGAAAATTATTGTAAGTACTGCTAAAAAGTAACCAACAAATACGCAGAAAAATATTTAATTTCACATATAATCATGCAAATGCAAGTTTAGGCAATGATGATGAGTCATTTTACCTAAAAAATAGCAGCAAATATAATCTCAAGCCAGTGTTGAGAGTGTATCTGGAAAATGTAAAATGAATATATAAAACCTATGTGCTTTTGGGTTTATATTTATGTTTACTTATAAAAAGCTGAGGGTAAAAATTGATTGCACAAATGGCTACCATTCCATACCTTTTGAAATATAGCTTTCCATCTTCCCCCATTAAGAGCTGGAGCTAACTTCCCCACCCTTTAAATCTGGGCTGGTCTTGTAACTTGCTTTGTGCTGATATGCCAAACTAGACCACAAGAGACATTGCATACCTCTGTCATCTCTCTCTGAACCCCATCATTGGCAAGTTTACAAGTGCCCCCCAGGCTTTTGTAGCAGGAGAGACCCTGTGAGGGACTGTGGCACCCTAGCAGTCAGCCTGCCAAAAGCCAGAAGCAGAGTTGGCTAGCTAACTCAAAACTGGGCATATAAGCATGTAAGATCCCCCTGGAGAGCCAGAAAAGCATAGCTGAGTCCAGTATAAATTAACAACCCACACACTAATAAGCCTACTGGTTATTATTTTAAGCCACAGAGTTTTGGGGATAGTTTGCTTCATAGCAATAATGAACAGATAGAGGAATATACCCAAGTAATCACACTAACTATATTTGCGCAATAGAAATACAGTTCTGTGATTTTTAATATCACTCTTGGTTTTACTGTATTTTCTAAATTATTCCAAAAACAATTTGTAATTTTGTAATAAAAAAACAATAAAAATTATTACTACTAAAAATTGGTCTTAATATACAAACACAAAAAACTAGAATCAGCCACAGCTGATTTAAAAAATAATAATGAGCTGTGTGAACTTGAGGAAGATTCACTTCTATGAATTTTATTTTTTAATTTCAATTACAAGCATGACTTATAAACACCTACATCATGGGGATGTTATCGAGGTTTCAAAAGTTTGTCAATTGTTTGGAACAGAGTGTATCTATAAATCACATGCTTGGTCTCAGGATAATTTAAATTTTATAGGGGATTTAACCCTGTTTTCCTGCCACCTGGAACAACACCTACAGGTGATAGGTCATTATTTAATCTTTGTTGAATGAATTAACAAATGAATACATGAATAAAGGAGAAATAATAAGGAAGGTGAATGTTTTGTTGACCCAATATTACTATCCTGCCACTTTAATGGTTCTAAAGTATGCTAGAATTGACCCAGTACATGTTATGGCTAACAGAGGTGGGCAATGTGAGAGATGAAAGGTAACCACAAGTTCTTTGCTATTACTCCCACTGAGAAGTAGAGTCCAATTACTCTTTCTTGAATTAGGGCCCAACTTGGTGACTTGCTTGACCAATAGAACAGAGCAGACATAATATTCTAACAGTCTTGCAACTTCTATTAAACCACTGCTAACAGTGGAGGATCTCTGATCCACCCTGTGGAGATGCCTTAATGCCCTGATACCAGTATATTAGAGATACCACATGTGAGTACCCCATAGGACCGTCCTGCTGAGCTCAGGCCTCAGGCATAACTGCAGAAGCACCCTCATATGTAAGTGACACCTCTTAGACACACTTGAATAGCCCATTTGCCAGCTGAATACCACTAAGCAAGACAATTGACATTGTCTGGAATGGAAAACTCACCCAAATGAGTTCCACCCCAGTTTCTGAACCACGGAATTATAAAATAATAAAATGTTTCCTATGTTTAACCAAAGAATTTCCAGGTAACTTGTTGTACAACAGTAGATTCCAGGAACAGGAGGAAAATACGTCTAGGCATAATAACTGGCTCAAACCTTGAGTGGTAATTAAAAATTTAAAACCACTTTTTATCCAAACCACTAAAAAACTGAAATAATTTTGAGATATATGTTCTATCTCCAAAAAGAATTGTATGCAATCCAGGAAAGGCCTTTCACTTTGAATAGCTAATTTATGGTCCCTAGCTTTAGCTATACTATAGCCATTCCAAGGACATTGGTTGGTCACAGAGTGATAAGCAATGAGAAGTCTTGTGGAGTACAACATAGTTTATATGGAACCGTCAGCTTGCAGGGTATTTAGAAGGCATACTGGAGGGACACAAGGGCTAATTGATATTTTAGCAGGACCTAGAAGTTATAATAACTAAATGGGATAACATAGCCTAATCCTGAATTGAACCTATTCCCATGACATCTCAGCTCATCACATTCCACATCCAGAAAACTGCAATTGAACATAATTACTGAATTAAGCTGATAGTTTTCTTTCTGCTATTAGACAAAGAAATATGAAGAAAAACACATTTCAGGTTTCTGTGTCATGAATTTAAAAACATATGTGTTAAGGAAGGTTACCTCAAAGCATAAGAGACAGATTGTAATTGTCTAAATAAACAAACAACTACACAAACAAATCAACTAGCAAAGGCCATTGTAAACAGTTATGAGCTACAGAGAGTTCACAGGAAATAATAGTGCTCTTTTGTTCCCTTTAAAATATACTAATTCAGGCTTTAGCCTGCTATGACTCAATTATCTAACAATCTAATGCTCCTCACGCTTCTTTATTTTAAACTAAGCATGCCATACATGTCCTAGTCCTCATATACTGAACTCAAAAATCTACTCTTAATCTTTCCTCCTTATTAATGCTGCCTGTCAGAAATAAAAAGAGACATACAAATACATGAAATTGAATCAAACATCTTCGTGACAAAAATACACAAGGGAAAAATGATCTGGGAACAAAGCTACATCATAAAAATGTGGCCCACAGAGATTTTTTTAAGGAGTTGAACATACTCCCGCTACAGATGATATCATCTTTTTCTATATCCTTATCTTTTAGGACATAAAAGGTCAAACATCTTATGACTGGTGCAGGATATTTTTAATCTTTGTGTCAAAATGGCGTGGAGGTTAAAAGCAAGCTAGAGAATGAGGAAATGACTATCAAAAAGAGAATGAAAGTTTTTAACCTTTTCTAATAGAACTTAAGTGATTATTTGAAGGAAAAGTCATTGAAATATTTTATTTAACGCATGGAAATATCCCAAGTGTAATTAACATACACTAAGGAACACAACTGCAGAAATATATACTACTAGTCACATTTCAGGGGTGCTTGGGTTGCATTTTAAAAACATGGAATTTGGTAGAGAGTTAGAGACCTCTAATTTCCCATTATACCCAAAGCCATAGTTTATAAATCAGGGCAGACTCTACTGAGTCAACTCATTTAAATTTCCTTTCTTTTCATTGTTCTTAAAACAATGAAAAGATATATTTTTAGATATATTACTATACAATTATAACCTGAAGCAAATTTAAAATAATTGAAAATTAAAATATAAAATCTACTTGATTTTCTTTCTCAAAAAACTTGACCTATAATGCCTTTTCTTAAATTATATAGCTTAGTTGGTCAATTGTAACATTACTATCAGTAAGTCCATACACTACTGCTATTGCTGCAACTACTATTTACCACTGAAAATTAAATAAAATATGTTGCTTTCATTATTGAGCTCCTGCTATATGCATAGAAAATCTTGCCCTATGTGCTTTACATAGACAATCACAAATGTCCTTACAACAAAACTATATATTACTTTTAGAAGAAAAGGAATTATAACTCTGGTTTCAAATGTTTACATGATTTTCCTAGACCACAAGGCTATTAAGTTCTTAAATCAGTATTTAAACTCAGGTCTACTTTTTTATTACACATCTTTTGTACTTAAAGTACATAAAATGATCTTAATTACTTCAATCAAATTCCCTTAATTCACTCAACAATTATTTATTGAATGGCTGGGATAAATAAGATTATCTCATAGGCACTGCAGAAAATACAGTCATTGCTCCTATACCTATGAATCTTACATTTCATAAGTGCATCCAGGTAACAAACAAGTAAGTGGTACATAAAAATAACTGCAAATTATGATAATGGTTATGAAGAAAACAAAGTTTTAGGTATTGAAAAAACAAAGGTGCCCTGTTTTAAGTAGTATTATCAAAGCAATCCAGAGAGGTTGACATTTCCACTGAGCCCTAAAATAAGTGAAGTTGATGGTCACCTAGAATGCAGGCAAGGTGCATTCCAGGCAGGAGTGACAGGAGCCAAGACTAGAAAAGGTTGACCTGTGCCAGGAGCTAAAGGAGATTCAGTGAGGTGGATGTAGGACGGTGGGCATGGCTGAAGAGTAGTTTCACATGCTATGACATATCACATAAATTCAGGGCCTTATAGCACTGATGTATTCGTTTTATTCTCTGTGATTTGGAAAACCACTGAACATTTTGAAGCAAATAAGTTGTGTGATCTCACGTGTTTTAAAAATATTTTACATGCTCTATATAGTGAGTAGATTGGTAAAGGGTAAAAGCAAACTCAAGAAAACCATTTAAGAAACAACTGTTAAGAGCCAAGGAAGAAATGATATGGTGTCCTAAACAAGACAGTTGCAGTGGATATTAAAAAAATTTTTTTTGAATGAAATTTTTGAGAGAGCACTAAAAAATATGTAGTTTGATCTGACAGATGGAGTAGAGATGGTAAAGAAAGTGAGGATCCATAGATACATAATGCAAGTTTCTACTTTAGAAAAGGTATGGTAGAACCATTTGATGAGAAGGAAAAGATTCAGGAAGCACAGATTCCAGGTGAGTAAAAACTTATCTTTTGGATATTTTCAGTGTAAGATTTTTTGGCTGGTGTCTGGAGGATACGAAAAGGTCTGCTTCTGTGAAACAGGATCAAGTCCCAATCATCCAAACTAATTTCAGTTAAACAAGTTCTTACTGAAAGGTCTCTTTACACTATGTGCTCTGCAAGAGATGTGTTTTAAAGAAAATTACCACTGTGGGTTTGTAGAGGATAGATATTATTATTGATGCTAAATGGAGGGCAAAAATAAACTATGGGGTGCTGACTCCTGAACTTGTCAGGAGCTTTGCAACAATGGAAAATTCACTAAGGAAGTATATTTGAGCTGAATTTTGAACAATGTATATTCAATTTAGAAAGAATGTATAGATGGAAAAGAGGGACGCAAACATTCCACCCTGCAAGAGAAGCAGAAGCAATGACATGGAATGAATAAATAGCTTCCAGGCACTTATATATATTAGTAACTAAACTACATACTGTTTTTAGAGTTGTGGGCAAAGGTGGACCTGGTCCCTGTCCTCAAGCTTATAATCTAGTGACACAGACTGGCATTGATCATTTTATAAGTGTAATCATTGTTACAAAAAAAATACATTTAAGGTATTATACGAGTGTAATATGGGAAGAAGCAAGTTTGGGTATTATAACTCTAAGAATATAATACTTCAACTTAAGACTGTAGAAGAACTATATATTAGCTATGCAAAGAAGAAAAGAATATCAGAATAAAACCTTGAGTATAACTGGGAAACCAAATGGGAAGGAGGAAAATAAAGTATGAAAATACAACTCTACAGACTACAAAAGTGGTCTAAACAAAAAGTGATGATGTACTAGAATGGAGGCAGTGATGACTGAAGAAATAACAGAAATTGAAAGTTACCTAGGAATTAAAACCAATAAGACTTAAGGAACTAGCGTAAATGACCCATGGACATTGACAGCAGGGAAGGGATTGACTGTGGCAGAGGAGGGGATGGGCAGGACAGGGAAGAGCAATGGGTTGGACGGAATGGGATAACTGTAATAGAACGACAATAAAAAAAAAGAAAAAGAAAATACATTTTTCTTTAAAAGAAAATCAAGGGTAAGAATGGGAAGCACAAAAACAAAAAGGCACAAATCTCAGCTCTGAGCTCCTGAGAGACGAGGCAAACTGGGAAGAGATTGAGTTCTTGTGTATAAAGGGAGGCATACTAATTTTAAGTTTAGCATATATTATCACCATTTATCCTCTAACTTCTGAATCACATAGAAAAATCAGTATTCTCATGGAAAACACTGATTTGAAAGTATAACATTTTATTTTAAAAAAAACCTTATTTATTATATTTGTAAAGTCTGTGATTGCTCAGAAGATTTGGAAGTTTAGAACAACACACTGAAAATTAATAAACAAAAATCTCATTTAAAAAAAACTAATAAGATTTAATGATTGACTTACAGTGGGAGGTGAGGAGGATGGAAAAGTCAGATCACTTCAGCTTTCTGACTTGAGTGACTCAGTAGTTGACGCATTTATTGAAATGAAGAACACTGGGGGCGGAGTGGATTTGCAGTAGGGGATGAGAAAGATGATTCCTTCAGTTTGGGGCATTTTACATTGTCATGCATTTGAGGTCAGTAGGCAAACTGTGATACTATGTGAACGACGCTGGGTAGCCCATGAAGTTGGTGACCATTTTTATGTTGTTACATCCCTAGTTCCTATTTTGCACTTGATACCTAATCAGCTATCAAAACCATGCTTTCTTAATGGGGTGAGCTGCTCTGTCATTTTAGAAAATATTTGGTTTCAAAGAACTATCATGCACATAATGACAATATTTTTTCCAATTTAAAATATCATTCAGGTTTCAGTAAAGTTTTCAGTGTGGACACAAAAACTCTGAAGTGCCAATGTACTTTTGAAAGAACAACAACAAGGGCAGAGAGACAGAGACAGAGAGAGACAGAGAGAGACAGACACAGAGACTAAACTACAAATGCAACTGAGCCAAAATATTGTCTGTGGCACTTATTTCAAAGAGAATTCTATGGCTCACAATGTCTGGTAATATTAGCAGTATCCTGAGAAAAATGATTTTCCATGTTCCCTTCAGAGAGAGTTACAATGAACAATAATACACAATGACCTCTACAAAACCCTATGGTATAAATATCTGCTTAATATTGCTTTTCCACACTAATTTAAACTCCCGATTTCCTCACACCTTCTTTTGATCTCGAGGATATCTTGTGATACTATTTCTGTGGAATGTTAACTTGTTATTCAGTAGCCTATAGCATTGATATATGTGATTTTATCTAAATTGGCTTCAGAGTTAAAAATACAGCTTTGAAAAGTAACTTGCATATCTGAGATCTCATCATCAACTTCAGATTTCAAAGATGTGTGAATACTATAGATAGTGATGCTTTAAAATGAAAACCCCATAAATGTTAACTAAAATAAATTATTTATTTATCTTAATACTTAAAAAAAATCAAACTTTAAGTATTTCTTTTGGGATGATTAAACACAAGTATGTGAATTTCCTCGAATATCACATTCTAAATAGTGCTTGTCATTGGGCAGATCTTTCACAACAGGGGATTTTCAAAACTCAAAGTCATACCTTCAAATGTAGCACAACAAAGCAGAAATGTGCCAAATTACCCAGAAACAATGTGGATACCTGGCAAACAGGACAGCCTACTGGTTTGTGAACAGTGTAGGTAATTTGCCACTCAACTCTCCTCTCTTTGCCTCAGTAAATTGCAAGGTACTCAGAACCCTACTATCTGTTACCCACCTGTCCATATTTCTCTGCTCTGTCAGTGTCTGATGGGAGAAAGGCTTCCTCTTGTCTGTTTCTTGCTGGTGGCAGGGAAGATATGAAACAAATTTGCCGACTTTGGATGGGGAGGGCCCTTACAATTAGTATGTAGAATAGAACATTTCCTTATTCTGCTAGGAGAAAGAGGTGATAAGCTCAAAATAAAAATAGAAAGGCACATTAAGAAGAAGCACAAAATAAATTATTCTCCAGTCTCACCAGATGACCCAGCAGGGCAATCAACCCTTGTATTTTCTAATCAACACATTCATAAACAAGATATTCACAAAATACCATTAACAGCTATTTAGTGCAAACACATCAACATTGCTCACCACACTACTTCAGCACTTGTCTTTCATTTAGTGGGGACTGAGTCCCTCCAAGCATGTATAAATTTTAACAGCTAGAATTAAGTCCAATTTTTCTTGAAAAGACAGGTTAATGTTGCATACCAAAAATGTAACTTGTTTTTGTTCTTTCTCTCCAGGTGAATAAACTACACAGTCAAATGTAAATGCTTATCCTATTCAATTTAACACATTTCTCAACATATCCTTCCAAAGGAAAGAAAGTACCCATTATGTAATAGTGGATCACTTTCTTAAATTTTTTTGTCAAATATATAAGGCATTTCAGAAGTATATGTTATTAGAGATAAAAGGTAGCAAGCAGTGAGAACTACTAGAGTACACACTAGTCATAATACAGAAATTTGTTAGCTGGAATTGCTTTTATTGCAAAAACATATTTTTTATTCTTTTCAGAAATGATTTGGAGACTATGGCAAAAACTAAAATGATGAGCAATGACAGCAATACAAAGCATTCAGAACAAAACTTTTCAAATACAAGGAGCTGACTTCCCCATTACTAGCTGTATAGTTATATATAAGGCTAGCTTCTCTGTCCTTGATTGTTCTTCTATAAAATGGGAGTAATATACACATTATTGGGGGGTTATAAGAACTAAAGCAAAGCAACAGTAGTGAATTCCAGTTTTTTAAAATTTTTAATATTATTGAAAAAAATTAACTACTCTCGCTTAGAAACAGGGAATATATATATATATATGTATGTGTATGTATATGTATATACATACATGCACACACATGCATACACACACACACACATATATATATATACATATATATATATGTGTATATATATATATATGCATTAAGAGTAGACATTAAAAAAGAAAGGTTATTGTTCTCCCAGATGATATAGTGTTCTAAGTACCTTAACTCACACTTTGGTGTAAAAATATATTGTATGCTGCTATAAATAATCACTACAAAATATCCTATGAACAACTTACTTACTTGCAGGCATAAGGTAGTTTTATTTATCCTTGTATTCCTGCATCTGGCTGAGTCCTTGGAAAACAGCAGCCATTCAAAAATATGTTTGCTGTGTAATAATGCAAACTGTCCAATGTCCAATGTCCAGAAGTTTTTACATACTACCTACTCAAGACGTGAAACACCTCATCATATACTCCCTACTGGGCAGCTGGAGGGGGGGAGGGGGGTGCAGATCAAAATGATGGGACTTGAATAGAGAAAACAAAAAAAATTAAGCCGTGCTATTGACTTCCAGAATTGGCTAATCAGAAAATATGCTAGGAAGGAAGAAAAATAAAATAAAGAAATAATTATGACTAAAACCATTTTGGAGAAGCAGCATGTGTTACAGAAAACTCAGGGTTTTTATTACTTCCAGAAAGGACTCTTGACAGATTACAATAAAATCAATGTGACTCAAAGGCAAACTAAAATCTACAAAGTAGAAGAAAATATTTAAGTTCTGGTTGACTGAGATTTCCACATTTGAGAACATGTAATACCTCTGAGTTTTCTACTACAGAGGTGAAAAGAAAAAAAAATGGAATAGGAGAATTTTCCATGCTTAGGAAGCATACAAGTTCATGAAAAAATTTTGGTTTTGTGGCTCTAACTTTTGACATGAATCAGTTGTACAGGTACTTTTATAATGGGTTTGGATGCTAAAAACACCCAGTTAGCATTTTCAAACAAATACAGACTTGTTTCACACAAAGTTGTTCTCTTTACTGACTGTATGTAACAATCAAAATACTAGAACTAAGCAAGCTAAGAGCAATTTCAGGGCCTGAGAAGTGTAGCTTGGGAATATAGCTCCTGCATTACAGACATACAGTGTAGAAAATCTTCTCAACCATCTTTCTCAAGCTGAGGTCTCGATAATACATTGCTGTTTGCCTCATTAGAAAAAAAAAATTGTATGGTCAAATAATTTTGCGAGTAAATGCATAATAAAGATATTCTGCATGCTAATTGTTTCAATCAAGCTTTAGACTAGAACTAGACTAGAATTTATCAGTAGGAAACTAAAAGTTAGAATTAGTATTTTCTTTATTCATGTTAAATATGCTTCACTGAATTTGATCCTTTTTAATATATTTTATTCCATTTAATCAACACAACAACTTATGGAGTGAATGTGAAGAAACTTGGATTCAAAGAATTTTGCACCTTGTACATAATTGCAGAACTAGAGATGCTTAAAGTGAAGTGCACATATTCTCTACTGTTGTGTTCCTCACCTTTCCATTACCTCGTCCTATTGGTTTTGATGAATTTTCATGGCCGGTTCCAGGACCAATATTAGGCACACATGATTTAACTGAGATTCAGCCATCCTACCTTTGAGCAAAGTTTCCTTTCTTTTATTTTAAATTTCATCTTTATTGCATTTTTTCTCTTATCCTTTAGTCCCCTTATACGCCCCTCCCCCCACAACCACCACACTGTAGTCCATGTCCATGCGTTCTTTTTCCTTTTTACTCAGTCCCTCCACCCTTTAACCTCCGTCACTTCACACTAGCTGTCATCCTGCTCTCCATCTGTGAGTTGTCCATCCCCATTTTCCTTGTTAGCTCAGTTTTCATTAGATTTCACATATGAGTGAAATCATATGTTTTGTTTCTTTTTTTCTCTGACTGGTTTATTTTACTTAGCCTAATGTTCTCCAGGACCATCCATACTGTCCCAAAGGGACAATGGAATATTGTAAAAATGAAGCTTCCTTTTTATTCTTGTTTGCAAGATTCACTGAATTTTCCTTTCTCAACTCCAGTTTAGTCCTGAATCCATTGGGTCAATTTTTAAAATTTTAGATATTGTATTCTTCATACTAAAATCTCCATTTAAAACTAATAATCTTTTATTTTGGGGCTGGGAACTTCTGTTTTTTCAGTTATTTCAAGAGTAGTCACCTTTGCCTCACAAAAACTGTCTTACAGTCATTTTCTTGTGATTCCAACATCTGAGTCATTCAGGGTGATATCTGTTAATTGTCTTTTCCCTCAAGAATTGGTGATTTTTTTTTTTCCTGGTAGCTAGTATGTTGAATAATTTTGTATTTATTATGGACATTTTGATATTATGATTTGACATTTTGGGTTCTGTTAAATTTATGTGAAGAATGTTTATTTATTTGTTTGTTTGCTTTAGCAGGCAACTACCTGGTTGGTCCAGACCGTAAGGTTCATTTTGACTTCTATTGAAATTGGTTTAAGTAACAGTTTAGTTTTCAAAGCTCCAACTGTGCTGTTTGTGTCTAGCCAGGAGATAATGGAAGAAAATAAAATCCCAAGAAACTCATCACCACTGTTATCTCTTCTATCTGAGCATTTCTATTTATTTTTCAAGAACCCTTGTTTATTTAGTCAACAGTGTTTGGTTTTAGTCAGTGGGATAGTTAAGCTGCTGTGGACATCCTTCATCCTTGTGAGAACCAGAAATCTGTTTAAGAGCTTTAATGAGAAAACTTGTAAATACTCAAATTTTGTATCACAAAACATGGTAAATTGGACCTTGCAAGATCCTTCTCCCTCGTGTGAAGACTCCCCTCTATTCCATTCTGTAATATCTTTCTGTTAGAGATTTCTGGACCTAAGGAATAGGTCAGATTGCATCCATGGCCAACAGGAAATAGTTTCATAAGGCTGAGACCTTCTTCCATTGTCTTTGTAAGATTACAAAGTCCAGAGAGTGTTAAATGGGGAGGGGAAATTGTAACAGAGAGATCAGGCCAAATCACCAAAAGAAGGCAAGGGGCAGAAAGAAAGCCCCAAAGCAAAATTGAAGGTTAGAAGTAGCTTGCCCTCCCTGTGAAGGGAGGGGTCACCAGAGAAAGGAGCTTGTACAGAGCATGCATGACTGAAAACTTTGCCCCCCTGCTAAACATGGTGGCTGGAAGAGGGGCCAAGGCAATCATGGCTGATGCTGGCCTTCATTGGCTGGAAGGCTGAACACTCCCACTGGCTTTCAATATGCATGGGATTCTGGAAGAGGATTTTTAAACGAAATGTCCCCAAACAGGGTTGTGTCAATGGTTATCAATGGGCTTGCCAATGATGGCCAGTGTGGACCTGTGAGCACTGGAGGGCACAGACTTCAAAAGATGCCAGCTAAGCCACCTACGCTTTTGATACTGCTGGTTGGCAAAAGAGGTTCCTGGCACAACCTTGAACTGAGCTGAAAGAGGGTGACATGGTGATTTTTCTTTGGATGTCTTAGAGGAGATGAGCTTTCAGGCAGAAGCTTGCCATTGTTTCCAAAGACCTTGATAATAATAGGACTTTGGAGATATTTTTGTTCTTGTATTTTTTTTTCAGTTCTCAAACCTATGTAATAGGTATAATGGAAAATACTTAAATAATTATTTTTGATGTCAGACTCTGACTTTTTCTTCCTCCTTACATTTTTTACTCAGATATTTTAGGCAGAAATTTGCCATATTTCAAGTTATATAGTTATTAAATAAAAGGTTCCTTTTTTCCCACTGAAGTCCACTTTTGGAAATTTACCTGGTAGGCAATGAGTGGTAGGATCCCCACCTATTGGTTATATTTGGTAACATGTATGGACAAGTACATATAATAATAAACTATCAGGGCTCTGAGGGAAGACAGTGTGAGCTTATCTCATAAGGTTTTAGTGAGTAATAAGTGATTGACAGTTTGAATGTACATGTAGCACTTAATAGAAATATCTGACATAGATCAGGTACTTAATAATTATAACTATATCATGGCATTAATTATTATATTAGACAGGCTTCTCCAACTAAACAGAACCAGTAGGATTGGTAGATAGACAGACAGACAGCTAGACTTAGCAAAAGGAATTGGCTCATGTGATACTAGAGGCTAAGAAGTTCAATCACTTGCATGTTGAGACCCAGAAAGCCAGTTGTGTATTTTAGTCTTAGTTCAAAGGCCAAAGAACCAGGAAAGCCGAAGGTTTAATCACAGTCCAAGTGTAGGAAACCAATGGCCCAGCTCAAGCCAACAGGCATAAGGAACAAATTTTCCATTATTTTGCCTTTTGTTCTATTCAGGCCCTCAACAACTGGATATGGCCACCCACTTTGGGGACAACAATCTGCTTTACTGAGTCCACTGATTCAAGTCCTAATCTAATTCAGATACACCCTTACAGACACATGTAGAAATAATATTTAGCCAAATATTTGGGTACCCTGTGACTCAGTCATCTTGGTAATTATAAAATTATCACAATTGTTATAGAAAATGTAATTTTAGGGAAACCATATTTTAATGTGCTCATCAAGGTATACAAAATTCAAAGTCAATATCTGAAAAACACCTAGCTTAATTTCCTACTAGCATTATTTGGCCATAATCTAGTATGTGGTATATATAGCTATGTTGGCACACCACAGTAATTTATTTAAGTATTTTTCTTTTTTCTTTTTTTTATCTTTATTTTTTATTTATTTTTATTTTTTTAATTTTTATTTATTTTTTTTTAATTTTATTTTTTGTTTTTTCAATTACAGTTGTCCCATTTTCCCCCATTGCTCCCCTCCACCCAGCCCACCCCTTCTCCCACAATCATATCCCTCCCCATTGTCCATGTCCATGAGTCATTTATACATGTTCCTTGACTAAATCCTTCCTTACTTATCCCCCTTCTCTCCCACTCTCCTCCCCTCTATTGACTGTTATTCTGTTCCTTGTCCTATTTAGTTCATTTGTTTATGTTGTTCTTTAGTTTCCTGTATTAGGTGCTATCATATGGTATTTTTCTTTCTTTGCCTGGCTTATTTCACTAAGCATAATTCTCTCCAGTTCCATCCATGTTGTTGCAAATGGCAGGAGTTTCTTCTTTCTCTCTGCTGCATAGTATTCCATTGTGTAAATGTACCACCGTTTTTTGATCCACTCATCTACAGATGGGCACTTAGGTTGTTTCCAGCACTTAGCTATTATTTAAGCATTTTTCTTATTTAATTCTCCACAACAATTCTGCAAGTCTAAGATCTATGAGCATCTTCATTTTACAGGTGCAAAGAGTTTTAGATGCAAAGATGCTTAGAATAACTTGCCCAAGATCAACCCAGTGATTAGGAAATCTGGTTTTCTATCTTCAGAGCCTAAAGAAGTACCATTACCTCTTTTGCTTATATTTGTTTTACAATAATTGATGTTTAAATGATCTGTTATAATATTACTGTCCAGTTTTAATTGCTTCTTTTTTAAATTATTTGTTTGTTTGTTTATTTATTTTATTTTTAGAGAGAGGGGAAAGGAGAAAGGGAGAGAAGCATCACCGTGTGGTTGCCTCTCACTTGCACCCCCAACTGGGGGCCTGACATGCAACCTAGTAATGTGCCCTGACTGGGAATCAAACCAGCGACACTTGGCTCGCAGGCCGACACTCAATCCACTGAGCCACAACAGCCAGGGCTTTAATTGCTTCTTAAGGAAACTTTTGGAACTGGACTGTGGAGCCTTGCCAACAATACAAGGTTTACAGTTATAAGTACATAAAACACAGAGTTTATTCTTTTATTATTATTTATTAATTATTGTATTATTTTTCATGAAAATAATTATAAAACTACTTTTGCTGATCTCTGCATATAAAGCATGTTGTGTGCTCTTAATTTTTAGCTAAATATGCAGTTACTATAAATTAATATTTTGCATTTAACTATTTCAATGAAAGTCAGAAGCTAAGTCTATTTTTAACATACTGGGCTATATAACAAATGGATTTTAATAGACAATTGAAAAAGAAATAGTAATGTAAATTTCAGTTTTTCTAGAGCCTACCATTCTATCAAATGTATGAAATGTGAAGATGCCAAAAAAGTAGATCATGCATTCCCATGAGAAATAACAATTTATATTAAACAGGACAAAAAAATGGGATATGTACATGACAATGACTAGAACATAAGACAATATATAATCTGTGAAAGAGCAGAAAGCCATTAAGAGATTATTGGTTTTAGTCATACAAATCCAGTATACGTCAATAAATAATTTATTCTTAACAATAGTACCCCTCTCAAGAGCTGGCCTGGAGCTTAGTTAATTTTTCTCTTCTCAAAGCAACCAAGTCAGATCAAGTGGCAGATACTTATGCACTCACTTATACCTGAATGAAAAGTTTTCATATTTTGGGGGTGGAGGTTTATTTTCTCCTATTGAAGTCCATAAGAAGGGCTTTTCACTAGGTAAGAAATTAAGATCATTCTTAACAAATTCTCCTGCTGCAAACACACTGAAGGTCCTCCTGTTGCTTAAAGCCCCATGTGTGATACCTGTATTATCACTGTAACGCAGAAAGTGTCAGTTGTTACCAGGTGAGGCTCATGCCTCTGTTACTGCTGTTTCTGAGAGTTAGAAATTAATTTGCCAATTTTTACAGGTTGTGTTTTAAAGAGTACTCCAGAAAGACTTAAGAAATCTGTTTGCCCAATTGTCTGATTGTAGACAGCCTGTTTAGACCCCATTAGTTTTAGTTTTCTTATATATAATGTGGGAAAAGGAGAAGAAAAGAGGGATGTCAGGATCTTGAAAAAGGTGGTTTTTAAGGTCTCTTCTAAATATAAAATTTATGTTTTTATGAATTTCCTCTAGTAGCACATACAATAGAGTAGATCTCATGCTAACTTTTCATGGTCTTTTTAGATTTTAAAAAGAATGAATATGATCCATAATTTTAAATGGTAATACAGAGAATCATTGTTTAAAAAATATACTGTATTTTTAAAAACTCAGGAAATCAATTAAAATAGTCTGTTATATAATCACCTGGAAAACAAGACTCAAATTTATATATTTTTCCTTAGTGATCAGCAGTGTTCTTGCATAGCATAGAGACAATCAATATTCACAATTTACATCATGGTAGAGTATTCTTTGACTACAGAAGAATCACTCAATTTTTACATTGCATTTCAGATATATTATATTTCTATTTCTATTTATAAAAGAATTAAAATATAATATAGAAGTGCTTTAATAATAATTCTTATGGTCCACATTTTTATTTAAGGTGCTCTGGTAATTTTGAAGTGTTACTTTACTATGATTAACCTTCAAAAGTACTACTGATAAGGAAATATAGATCTTTTAAAAAAGATATATGGATTTGTAAGTGCAATAAAGTGCATTGTAGTCAGAGACTCTATTTTCCACACTTTAGATTACAAAAATAACATGCTACCACCTGAAGAGAGGTGACATTGCAAATACAATGCAAATAAAGATTAACACATAAAGAACACAGAGAAAAAAAAATCAAGTGTTATTGGCAAAAATGAATCAGAGAGAAGAAATACAAACAAATCAAAATACAGGATATCAAAAAATAATTTCTTCAGCTACTGATTTCTATAGGAGTATTACCCACTAAGTTAAATAGTTGGTGGCTAGAGGAGATTATTTAATGTTATATGAAATAAGAAAATAAGGGCAGAAAATGTTGATATGTTAATTCTAGAGTTTGGCATTGAGAGGACACAGGTTTACTAGAAATGCTTTTGGAATTGTTCTTCAACAGACAGTGACCCTAACTATGCTTTAAGTTGCACTTCTTTCTCCCTAGGTTCCTTTCTTTTCAGCAGTTAATGAGTAGGTTGGCAATATAAAAAAAGAGAAAAGAAATAGAAAACAGCATGAGTTAGTCCAAGGCTGACTGGATCATCTACTTTGCCCAACACTGTAAATGCTGAACCAGCAGTGCCAGCAGCTACCACCAGTGCTGCTTCCATCACATTCAGAGCCCCTGGTTACTGATGCCCAACCCAGGAATCTTCCGCTCACACACATGCAGAGAGCAGCACTGCTACATAAAGAGAAAAAAAAATACAAAGAAACTAAAATCTTCACAGATTATAATTGTCAATCTATCTTGGGGTTTCAGTTTCCTTTAGGACATAAACCTGTAGTTATTAAGCAGTATTGTCATTTTTGCTTTCCAAATAAAATATCTACAGAAGTAAACATTTTTTAAAAATTCAATCATTTTCATGTAAAAGAAACTCCAAATAAAATCATAAAATTAGAACAATGCTATAAAGCAAAGGAGATGAGTAGGTGCTAGTTTATAATCTAAATCGTCATTAACTCATTAATAATGAACAAGATATCCATTGTGTGAGATGATGGGGACCCAGAAATTAAAGATAGTTCCTATCTCTGATTAACCTTCAAAAGCACTACAAATTAGAAGAAGATGCAGAGAAGTAAGTAGGCATGCACAAAAAGCATGACATGGTGTTTTAAATGCTGCAGTGTAAGGATGCACAGAATATGATGGGAGAACAAAGAAGATTGATATAATCCAAGGGAAGTGGTCAGGGAAGACTTTACACAACATCTAGTTCCTAAACTGAGCTTAGAGGAGGAAAAGGAGCTAAACAGGCAAAAGTTGACCCTAACATTTTCCAGGCAAAGCAAACAACTGAGCATAAAGCATAAATTCGTGAACATGCAGGGTGGATTCAGAAAACTGTGATTAATTCGATAATCTTCAAGTGTAATGTGTGACCCCTGAGACTGGAGAGGATCAGGACAGAGGTCAGACCACGTGAAGGATGAAAGTAGGTAAATGTTGTACAGTGGATGAGTCTTAGGTAAATACTATGGTGAATCATAGGTAAATAGTATGGATGGAAGTCAGCTAAAAAGGTAGGGACTGAAGAAATAGGTCATTCATTCAACCAATATACAATAGGGAACTACTTTTCTATATGCAGGGGTACAAGGGTCAACAAGAGTCAAAAATTCATGCCCTTAAGTTTATACTCTAATGTGTTCTTGAATGTATTATGTTGTATTTATTTCTTTATTTATTTATAAATAGCCTTCGACAGTCATTTTAAGTTTGATGGGAAATTCCCTGAAGAGGGCTGTAAATGGTTTTCAACTGCCTAAGTTTTAGAATTAGGTAACGGAGTGTTGGGCTAAATTTGGATTAGTCAGGGGTTGGGGCATCTAGCTAAATAGGGATGAGTAAGAAAATTTTAATGGGCTGCAAAATTGGAATACAATGGTTGATTCAAAGAACTAAAGGATGAGATGATGAAGACAAAGAAGAACTGCTCTGAGAATAAGAAAATGAGAAGACTGTGTGGAATGAATGTAGTGACTGAAATGGATATATTAATGCTTAAGATTTTAGAAGGCCTATCAAATTATAAGAGAATAACCCCTGTCCTATGTATAGGGACACTCTGAAAAATTTATGATTCATATTAAAATATAGAGTGATAACAAAGTCAAATAAAAAATACATATTTTATATAATACATAGTATATAACATAGATCAGTTATACCTATGAATATCCAAGTAAAATAATAATAAAATATATTTATAATTAATTTTAATTCCGAGTTATAACTATATTACACAATTATTAAGTATTCTTAATAAGAATTTAGAAATTTTCAGTATTAGAAAATCTCCATCACATCAATAAGTTGAAATTCCCTAACCTAATAAATATAACCAATAGCCAACATTATATTTATGGGTAAAACTAGAGTATTCACCATTAAAACTTCAAATTCAAAAGCTAAAAAGCTCACTAATTCTTTAGCAACTTTAAACATTTGTATTTCTAGGCAAAGTAATAAGATGCAAAAATATTTAAATATTATAAAATAATTATCATTGTTTTCAAACAATCTGATAATCCATAAAGAAAAACTCAAAACTATTTCAAAAAATAGATTTCAATAGATTTCAGTAACCTTAATGAATTTGTATTCTTACAATAAAGTCCTTTGTCATAAAAATGCCATTTAGTAATCCATTATGAAGAGTTAATCATGGATGTGATCAAGTATTGTAAATAAGCAAGTTTTTATAGCACTACCAATCAAAAAATAAAAAATAACTTAGACATTCAATAATAGAAGAAAGAAAAATGTATCAACATATTTATGAAAATCGATATATGAAGGAATAATATAGAGATGCTAAGTAAGAAAGCTGTCAACATACAAAAGTATATATATATATATATATATATATATATATATATATATATATATATATATGATTCCGTCCCAATTTTGGAATTGATATGTAATATAAAAGAAAAAGTTTGAAAATAAGCATGACAAAATGTGAATCATTAAGTTTTATTGGGGATATAAGGTTATAAGTGAGTTCTATAATTTCAAATTTTTCTATAATAAGGAAAAAAGAAACAATAAAACACAAAGAAGTAATTTGCTAATGCCAAAGAGGTAGGTCAAATCAAAGACATTACACCTTCAAGATCTTGCTCTTAACTGCTGTGCTAAATTGACAGTATGCCACCTCATTTTCTATTCCCATATCTAACACACTCACTACCTGACACACAGCATGTGTCTGATAAATGTTTATTGCACATTTGATCTGTCAAAAAATAAAACAATTCCACCTTAATATCCTCACACATTTTCTGTCCAAATTAGTTAAAACTTGACTTTTTATAGTAATTTCTCAGGGTAGTGGGAACTCAAGCCCACCAAACTAAAGATCATATATATTATCAAACTACACTAATTACTTTAAGCACAAATATTTTTATTTACATGAGATAAAATTGGATGAAAATTTAGTATGAGACTTTAATAAAACTGTGAAGGTCACTCTTTCATGTAATACACTCAAATGCACATGAAGCATGAAGAAGTATTACAGATGCTGAGACAGATATGTATGGGAATGGTGCTATTGAACACTTCATTGTCAAATAGTTGAGACAGAAGCAAATAAAAAACTCAGTGACACGTGCTAAATCCTACAACCCAGAAAAAACAAGGGCACATAAAAGCATAGGAAAAGCATCGTGTGAGTTTCAATTATGATAAAGGGGGAAATGCACTAACATGCCTGGGGAGAGGTCAGGAAATGTTTATGAAATAGGTGTTATCTGAGTAAAAGAAGAACAAAAAGAGAAAGTGCATCAGAGAGAGAGAATGGTACCGTGATTCTCCAATGACCTTTATAACTGGGCCACATAGCAGGGTTCCTTCATGTGACTCACTGGCTTAGAGACATGGTGTGTTGTTAACCTGAGATATTCACCATTTTAGGTCCCATTCAGACATGCTGTTTCACTTTACAGTGGGAGATGGCGTATTTTAGAAATTTTATTAACTTAACAAATGTTCAGCAGTAGACACAATAAAAAACAAAACCATACCAGAAGACACAAAAATAGCTTCAGAAGAAACAAACAAACAAAACCTTTTTATCAAATGCTGCTTTTTTTCTCAGGGGTCAGTTTTAATTAGAATCCTTAATAGAGTCAACTAAATTCACTATTTACTTTGTCACCTTTTTCCTGTCATCAAAGTTACTCTTTTTCAAAATATTAACTGGTCCTGGTTTAAAATAAAAAGTAACTTTAATAGTACAAAATAAAAAAGGGTATCCAATTCTGTTTTATTAAAAGATACACCTGGAGGCAAATGTGATCATTCAGGGAAAAAAACATAATGTATTTTTCTTTGGCTCTACTAAATACTTTGACGCTATTAGTTATAAAGTAGTCTTCAACAAATTATATTAAAAATAATTTAAAATGTCTGAATCTTTACAAGAAGAGATTCACAATGAAATTGAAATGTTTATTTAAGACAATGGCAAACTGAGCTCAGCTGTGCAAGTATTTACCATGGACTTCACCTTGGTGAATTCCATGTTTGTAGAAGCGTCTCCCAGCCGGGACCGAATGTCCGACACAGACCTTTTAGTAAGACTGACTGTTCTAAAGTGAATGATGCTGAAAGTATCAGGCTAAAACAATTTCCTAAAATGTTTAAAATTTTATTCTTGTTTTCTCAAAGCATATATATTGCTCATGTTTAGGGTAAATTCTATGTGCAAAATGCTTATGCATATTTAAAGCATTACTCCTTCAATTTAACTATTATATTTTTGGAGGAGAACATAAGATACGAAATGAGTTTTCAAGTGTCCCTCTTTGCCTGCAAGATTGATTCCATTTAATCTGACCATTGACGATCAATTATCTTAATAAAAGGTAAATACTGATTTTATTTGGTAAAAGAGAGAGTGGAATCATAAAGCAACTTAACTAAGATTGAGTTGGACGCCACTCTTGCTATCTGGATTTCAATGTTTGTACCCCACCCCCATCCCATCAGATTTATATGTTGCGGCCTAATGTCAATGTGATGGTATTTGGAGGTGGGGCTTAATGGAGCTATGCAGGTGATTTTGATGTGGTATTGGAAGCAGAGTTATCAAGATGGGACTGGTACCCTTATAAAGGGAAGTAGAGTACAGAACTCTCTCCTCACCATGTGAGGACATAGAGTGAAGACTGCCTTTTATTAACCAGAAGGAGGATCCTTGCCAGACACAAAACCTACCCCAGCACTTAGAACTACGAGAAATAAATATTTGTTTTTTTAAGCCACCCAGTTTATAGTATTTTTGTTACAGCAGTCCTGACAGTTAATATATTTCAATGAGAGCCAAGCAGATCTTTTTCATTCCTTCTTCTAGTCTATTTCACAAGTTCTTAAACTTCATTGTGCATAAAAATTACTATATAGAATTTTAAACATAAAATAATATAGGACACATTGTATTTTACAGAATAGATAATAAGTATTCTAGCCCTATAATCTAATTTTATAATAAAATGCCCCAGAATACATTGACTTAGGAAATTATTCTTGTCACAAAGAAGAATTTTAGAGTCTCCAATCAAAGGTAGTTTTTATGTTACATCTTTCTCACTGAACTGTCAACTTCCAGAGAGGAAGAGAGAGAATACAGGGCTATATGTCTAAGCTGTCTCAGTATATAAATGTTCCTGTCACTAATTTGCCATCATACCCTAAAATATTGTACTACATGTACCTCCATTCAAAGGAATTGTCAAAATTCGCTCAGTATATTTGATCACTTATCAAGTAGTTTCTAAGAAGACTGGGCAGAAATAGTTCAAATGCAACTATATGAGTATACGAAGCTTGTAGGTATGGTTTCTATAAATAAATATGTGGACTTTGGTCTTTCCAAGTATCCTTTACAGCAATTCGGAGACTTGCTAGTGGGTCTGGAGACTGGATGAGAAAGAAGACAAGCCAGAAGGCAGAGAGGGAGGTTATGGGGCCTCAGCTAAGGCAAGAATAAAGAAGATGGAGAAAAAAAATAGTTAATGAGGCAGAACAGAGCAGATTTGACAGAAGGTAGTGGGGTCAGTGACATAAAGTAGGTGACTCTCAGGTTTCTGGTTTAGGTAATTCTGGGAACAATTCTCTCATAATTTTAGACTAAGAGTGTAACATCTAATAACAGGCAAAACCATCCTCAATCTAAAGCAAACTTCTTACCTGTTAACTTTTTGGTACCCATGGTCTTTAGATAATTAATATATTTTGATTGGGAAACATTCTTTGAGAAATTATAAATATATAAAAATAAAAATTAAAGGTGTTTTCTTATTTGGAGAGGGAAACAATTGAATTTCATGTTAGACATGGTAGATCTGAGGCTTTAGGTTCTAGAAGGAGAGAAGAGACAAAGCATCCCAATGCCCAATGAACTGCCTTTCTTCCAGGGGAATCTATAACTTCAAGTGGTAGTTAAACCTACGGGAGTAAAAATAAGGTTCACTTCACCCAATGAGCATAGGTAATACTATAAAGAAAAAAAAAGATTCAAAAATTAAGAAGTCCCTGGTCACTGATATTTTTCATAACATTGTGGGCTCCTGGTAATATAACCGCTGTTCTCACACAAGACAGACATCAAAATGAGCCTGGAAGGGTAAGTATGCCTAACTGACCCCTGAACGCACTTCTGCCACAGTAGGTACAAATTCTACAGATATTTAGAAATATATTTCATTTGAAAATAAAATTGTAATCAATGCTTGATTATATAGCTACAGAATACACATATTGTGGGTTACAATGTTGTAAGAAATATATTTTTTACTATTTTTATTTATTTACTTTTAGAGAAAGGGAAGGAGAGAAACATCAATATATAATTGTCTCTCACACACCCCCAACTGGGGACCCGGCCCACAACCCAAGCTTGTGCATGACTAGGGATCAAACCGGTGACCCTTTGATTCACAGGCCAGCCCTCAATCCACTGAGCCACACCAGCCAGGGCTGTAAGACGTATTTTCATTATTTTACATTAATGGAATTGTTGGCACACAAGTCCTCTGTTTAGCCTGATTTTGTGGCCTGGCTGAACTGACAACAATCTATTAGGTATACTAGAAAAATCTCTCCACAGGCAAGAGAAAGTATTGCCTCAGAAAAGATTGAACTAAAAAAGCTGGAAGGTTCATACAAATGTGCAAAGAATTATGAACAAATGTTACTTTAAAAGTTAGAGTGGACATAGGATTTTATCAATAAGTTAGTAAGACATTAAATACATTCTACAGAGTGAGTGGAACTGAATACTCGTGCCAAGAAAAGTGACCAGTCTTCGGGGACTTAGGAAACTGATTTTCTCTGCTCATAAGACTAGGATTTTAAACATCATTACACACAGAGGCAGGCACGCTTTAATTACAGCTGTATTTTTCAAAATTCATTGGTACCATAATTACAAAACATTGCCTGCTTAAGGCTGTTACTGACCCTAAGGACCGACAAGCAATAAGACCCTTGCAATAACAAGCACATCTGTCCCTTTCACCCACCCCCGGATACTACCTGTAGCACAGATGGGGTTTGAACTCGTTTTTATATGCCTTGGTTAACTGAGTCAGAAACTCTTTTATACACATAAATTTCCCATTCTGGAGTCCAATTCAAAATGGGCCAGTGTAATGAGGAATCTATAATATGTCTACAAAAACATAGCTACAAATATATTTTTGTTTTATTTTGTTCATGTATGGCTACTTTTGCAGTTTGATAAATAACTTTACTATGTGGGCTAGACAAATAACCTTTGCAATTCCATTTTTCTGTCACTTTAAGCATATAGAAGAAATCTTCCCCTTACTTTTTTAGCTCCTCTTACCTCTAGTATATGGCTCTCTTTTTATGAGGCCATTGCTGCTCTCTACAAACCTGATCTCTTTCTGTAATATTTAATACAACACTTATAAAGTTCTGATTCAGAAAAAGTAATCCTAAAAGACATTTAAGCTAAAAGGCAAAAATGATAAGGCAGGCAAAAAATACTGTCAAAATGACAGATCTAAAATTTAGAAGCTTAGAGAAGAAATAGGCCTCAGGAAGCAAAATGGTACCATTTAGCCTCCTAGTAAAATCAATATGTCTTTACGATGAAAAAGAAAATGCAAGCAACTGGTTTCCTTGACATGAAAAAGCAGAAATAAAAATTGTCTGCAGTGAAAGTGGTTAAATAACACAACAAGGAGTTTTACCATTAGGCTTGTCTTGCAATAAGTTCAAGAACCAGTTAAATCTACTCACATGCATCTTTCTTTAACGTTTCAGAGGTTTTCAGATATTGTTTACAATAAATATTTGTTAACTGTGTTTTAAATTATTTTAATTTAAAATAGATACAGTGAACCACACAAAAGGATATGTATAGCTTAGCAAATTTCTTCAAAGGGAACAAACTTGTAACCACAGTTCAGGTGAAGATAGAACTCTGCTGTCATCCTAGAAGCCACTTTCACGGGCCACATGTCCATCATAGTCTCTCCCTTTCTCCCTCCAAAAGAAACCACAGTTCTGTATTGCAATTCCTCCTTGTTTTTATTTTTAAATAGATTTATTACCTAGATATAGTTACGTAGACAATATGGTTTAATTTTGCCCATTCTGAAAGTTTATTACATCTTTTAAGTCTTTTTTAATCAATAGTTTTCCTCCATTTATTATCTTTTTGAGGCATATTTTCCACAGACTAGATTTTGCTAGTGGCAATCGCATTGTGAAATTCAATATTTTTCCTTTGTTCTCTACATACCTTTTAAATTGGAAGCTGGGTCAGTCTCCGGTTCTATCTCTTTTGTGAGGCTGTAGGTGGTGTTGTGTTCTTTCATCAGGAGTCACATAATATCTAGTTGTCTGTCCTTTTATGATGTTAAAGCCATCAATCACTGGAACTATCTCTATTAATTCACTGGGGCTTGCAAAATGGTGGTATTCTATTTTTACATTTCTTTGTAATCTACTACCTATAATATTTATATAAAGAGACATTTTGCAAGTACTATTTAGTTAATGATACAGTTCACATAGGAAAGGCAGGATAAACATTTCCCTTTACCAGTTTTTCAGATATCTTTAGTATGACATTTTGCAACCATTCAATTCAGGTTTTTTTCTGTGTTCTCAATTAAGCATGACTTTATTCAAGTTATCAATCATGATACTGAAATAACTACAACCCATATGTGTCCAGAGAGTATATTGCATAAAACCAACCAAAATGTCAACAGTTGCTGAAAAGAAAATCAATATATTTGAGTCAGTGCTCCTAAAACAAATATTTATCTGCCCGGAAAAAATAAATGTTTATTTGTTTTAAAGTGAAAGAGATGGTTAAATGTCAAAATGTTCTCAGAATGTTTCAAGACTAGTTGCAATGCAGTGGCATAATTCACTTATCTTTGGTGACCTAACAGGCTGATTTGCTTTTTATATATAATAGAAAGCATGGAGAGTACTTTGAAAAAATGAAATCAAATCCACTCTAATCTCAGCTCCTTCACTACTCTTTAATAATAGTTCAATCTGGAAATGGCTCAGCTGTCAAAATAATTTTTAAATAGCTATCTTCTCATAGGCAATGAGAATCTTCTCTTAAACCTCTGTTTATTTTATCTATCTTAATATCAATTTGAAGATCAAGTTGAAGTCCTTTTGATATTAAATTGGTTGTAGTTATTGTGCTCTTTGAATTTTTCTATCCAATCTTTCAAAGTAGTGTAATCACCCTAAAAATCACTGAAATTTTGACTAACTCATCCCTCTAGTGCTTACCTATATGGCTGCACAAATATTTAGCCCAGTTATTTCAAAAAATATATAACTTTTATTAATCTTAGTTTTTACCAAAGGTAACAAATCTAAACAATGCAATAGAAGGCAAACGAAACTTACATCAAGCTCTTTCTCTAGGGAGTTTGCTGATGCTTTTGAGCAATGTCGCAAAGGCAATGTTCTGATTTGGAAATAAGTGTTTAATTCTCTCAAACCTACCCCCTTAAACATTTTATATGTTCTTCTTTCAACTTATAATCCAATATCATCATATTTTTCTTTGTTTGTTTTTAATTGCCAGGGCAATGTACATCTACCTGTTATGCTAAACAACTCAGTCCCGATTGCATTACAAGGATTCAGGTATGTATCCAGTTCACCTAGGAATATGTATTTTGTGCCTGGCAAGAAGAAAGAATCTGTTAAACAAATTCTTGTTGAAGCATGGCACAGACTCAAAGTGCTATCCAAATACCCATATGAAGAAAGGTGATATAAACCATGTTCAGGCCTGGTGCTTGAAATTGTACTACATGAATCCCAAGCCCTTCAATCCTTCTCTAGGGACTTTGAAAGCCTGGCTCCAAATGACATAGGCTAAAAATGAAACTTTAGTCACTATTTGGAGGGGAAAGACCTGCTCTATATTGGACTCCAAGTGAGGGAAAGACAAATTTTGTGTTGAGGTTGGACTTTTCACAGCACCTAACATTACTCACTACAACTAAAACAAAGAAAATGATTTAATTAGTGCAACTTGTACTCTAAGAAGAAATTCCAAGAGGGGAAGTTTTGCTTTAGGATACTTTTCTTGGTTATGTATTTACCCCATTTCAAAATAAAAAAAATTAAGCGAAACAAACAAATTGTCAACTTCTCTAATTAATATTTAGCTCTCCATTCATTTGATTTCAGATGAAATTGAAGCCAAACGTTAGTCATTATTCTAGTATAAAAAAAACAAAACTAAGTTTATTAGAGGCAGAAAGAACATGTTTGAATTTCAGCTCTGCATTTTTCCAGTTGTGGAGCTGTGGACAAGTTATTTAACCTTTTTGGAGCATAGCTTCATTGTTCTACATTGGAAATAAAATATTTTTTCTTTGAGCATTATTATCCTTATCAAAAAATATAATAACAAATATAATTTCCTTATTTGTCCTAGTAAGTCTTTATTTGGATACTCATGCGACTACAATCCACAAGAGATTGGTTCGTTCACTATTCATAGTATCTACTCATAGTTAACCAGCAACATATTCTAAAAACTGAAATGGGATTATCATATTATAATGATTACTCTCCAGCAGACAACCTGAAGTATTAAATTAATAGTGGCTGTTCTATTTCTGGGATTTAGAATAAAGCAGATCTAAATTTAAATACTGGTCTTGCTAAATTATATGGGCAATTGGCATAAATTTATAAGTTACAGTTTTCACAAATGAAAAATAGGGATACTAAAAAATGATATTTACCTAAAAAATTATATTCAGTAAATAAAATGTGATTAGAACCATCTAGCAACTTTATGGAACAAAACAAGTGTTAGTCCCTATCTAGAAATTTAACAGGTATTTATGAATTTCAAAGATCTTCAGGATCTTCCTTATTTAACACTGTTAGGCTATGTTAGTTTGTAAGAATTCACTGGGCACTTCAACTGATAAACTAATTCACAACAGAATCATCACAGGGAACCCTAATTAAATATTTTATACCATTTTCATTCAGAAGCATTAACACAGATATATACATTAGAACAATACCAAAATCCCTATCTAAAATTGAAAAAAATTAAATAAATGGGTATTCATAAAACCTCCAAAGAATTCTTCTGAAAGATTTAATAGTTCATATCAAATATTCCACTTAATGTTCCATTCTATATACTCCATCAATCTTTTGATTGACTGACTTTGAAGCTCTATTAATGCATCTTACAGTCAAAGTTTTAATGGAGTTTAAGGAACTCATCCAAATCTATAATAGCATATTCCCCTTGAATTAACTTATAACCCACAAGCTAATAAAATGAATGTAGCTACCATTTACCCAGAGGGAGACAAAATGCAGAACCCATTACCAGGGAGATAGCCTAGTGGCTTAGCTTCCTTCGGTTCAGCCCTGTCACCCTGAGGTGCATTGAGGATGCTACTAACCCCCCATGCATTCTTTAATAAGATCATTGGGTATCACATAACTTAAGTGACATTTTAAAGCTCATAAGAAAATTTAGCAATTGCACAATTTGCACCAAACCAAACTTTTCAAGACCTGTAGTGATGTCTTACACTTATTTCAATCTTGGTATAGTGCTTCACACTTTGACACTTGATAATGTTTATTAGATAAATCAATAAACATGTGGTACTTTAAGTAAAATGCAATTAAATAGTTAAGTTACTAAAATCAGAATTCACAGTTGACTTACATTATACTCTATTTCCCTCCCTGAATTAAAAATCCAAGAAATGGCTAATTTGCCCAGGAAGGGCTTTGTCCTCTCTCTTGAGTTAGGAAGTAATAAAGTGTTTGGGGAATGGGTCATTTGAGGAAAGGCTACAGAGCTGAATTTATTTACAAAAGAGAACAGAAGGCTGACAAAGTGTACGGTGGAGGTGCTGGAGGCTGGGGGATTTACAATTTGTAACTATATAAAGCAATAGCATATGGGAGGTGTTAAGCAGCTGTTCTATTTCTGCACAGGAAACAGTTATGCTCAGGAGCCCCAGCTAGCAGAAATAGGACCAATGGATCAAAGTTCCAGCCAGGCAAATATTAGCTCATCATATGAGAGAGCATTTTTAAAACAAGAGCTGTTGAAAATGGAAATAGGCTGCCTTAGAAGGTAGCGTGCCTGGCGGATCTGGTTCCTCATTGAGCAGCCAGCCTTGGCATCTCTCTGTTATAATACTCTCCCGTTTTAGACTGAAAAGGAAAGAAGAGGGAGAGGAAGAGAGAGAAAAAAAAAGATTAAGATGTTCACACAGGCATTAGAGGAGATCAGCATAATCCGTGCCAGGGATGAAGATTTTTTGTTTATGAAGATTTTTTAACGGTTGTTTTATAACTAAATGAGGGCTTCAGTAACTTGTCTGGTATGGTAAATAATTTTCTAATAAAGTTACAGGAATTTTGAAGTTTTTTTTTTTTTTTTCTCTGCTTATTGCACAGAAGAAAGAGCGAAGAAAAATGGAGATGAGGGAAGATGCAGGAGAGGGAAGGAGAGTCCCAGGAACAAGTGAGGTCAGAAACCTCAGAGGAACACGGCCTTCAGTCTTTTTTTTATTTTTATTTTTTTATTTTTTTTATTTTTATTTTGGTTTTTCAATTACAGTTATCCCCTTTTCCCCCAATTTCTCTCCCCCACCCAGCCCACCCCGGCCTTCAGTCTTTAGGAGTAATGCTGTACGACTTTCAATTCAAAGTAGTTTCCTATTCGATGCTATGTTAAACTCTACTATTTATTCAAGAAATATTTATTGGTTATCTCCCACAAGAGGGGCAGTTTTCTATGGTATGAAAATTCAGTGAAAACCAAGACACCCTCATAGATCTCACTTCTAACTATGAAGGCACACCACAAACAAGTAAACTGATTAATCTACAATAAGATTGCCAGTGTTAAAAAAAAAAGTGCCATGAAGAAAAAAACCAAAATTGGTAAAAGGCCAGAGTGTGACTCAATAGAAATTGTTATTTAACATTCGGTTGGGAAAAGGTTTCTCTGATGAGGTGATATTTGAGCAGATACTTGAAAAAAAAAAAGTAGTAGTTAGCTATGTGGTGCTCTAGGAAATGCGTGTTTCATATGGAGGTAACAGCAAGGGCAAAAGCTCAGAGGTAAGAATCGGCTATATGTGTTCAAGATCTAGGGGTCTAAGTGATCAAGCAGAAGAGAGATAGGAGCTGAAGTCACTGGGGCAGTCAGGCTACTGGACTTGCATTTTATTCTAAGTTTGGAGTTTAATCAGGGAGGAATTATGTTCTGACTTAAAATTTTAAAACTGCCACCCTTTACGCCCTTAGGAAAAAGCGTATGGGGCACCAGGCAAGGAGGGATTTGTGGAGAGAGTGTTTATCGTATCCAGTGTCTTATCTTAAAGGAGAGTTGGACAAACTTTTGATATATTGGATACATGGTGGAAGAAAAAAAATGAAGATTTGTATTACAAGAAATTGAGAGAATGTTGATATCACCTAAAGAAATGAGAAAAACATATTTAAGGGGGCAGAAAAACAGAGTTCTGTTCTGAATGTGTTAAAACTGGAGCTTACAGCTAGAAACAAATAAGGATGTTATCAGCATTTCAACGGTATGTATAAAATAAAAGCATGTAACTGAGCTAATTGACAGAGTGAGTACAGATAGAGAAGTGCGAAGGAAGCTGAGCACTGACCGTAGAGTGCTATTGTTAACAATCAAAACCAACATGAAGATTCTAGCAAAGGAAATTGTGAAAGCCAGGAAAATAGAAGGAAATGAGAGGATGAGGTGTCTTCAAATTCAAGTAAAGGATATATTTCTTAGAAGCAAGAAATCAAATCTTTACTCCCTTATTAGAGGAAGGCAGCAAGTTCAAGTGAAATGAGGCTGAGGATCAAAAGTGGGACTTGGCAAGATGGAGGTTTGCAAACACTGAAGGGGACGACTTTAGAAAGCTGATGGAGATAAAAGTCTGGTTGGCCTAGTCCAGGGATTTAAACTGTTTACTTCAGAAATTTTCAAACCATGAAATAGCTGGCTATTTGATTAGGGGTGCTGACCTCTTTTCTCTTAGAGTGTCAAAAAAAAAAAAAAAAAAAAAAGACAACAGCAAACACTAAAACAGCTCTTCACAACTGCCTGATGTGAATGAATCAAAATTGTACCTTATTTTTTTTGTCAGATTGGCAAAAATATATATATTTTTGGTGTGCTTCAGAATTTTCATAATTAGCTTGTGTGCCCAGAGATGAAAAAAGATTGAAAATCACTGTTCTAGGCCAAAGAATGAGATTAGCACATTAAACAGAATTGTATTTGGGATTCTTCTGAGAAATTTGCTATATGTTTCATGAAATAGTGAAGTGTAATGGATGGAAAAGGTCACTTTTTATTGTTGTTTGTTTGTGTTGGAGACATTGCACCATGCTAAGAGATGTATCCTGTAAAGAGGGAAGAGGTCTGATTTAGGAGAGTTCTGAGGTAATTAAAGGGGCAAAAGTCTTCTGGGAGATGACGGGATGAGATAAAGAAAGTGTACATGTGCAAGAGTTGCCCTCAGAAGGAGCAGAGGCAGCAAATCCATAAAAAGGCAGGAGTCGTGATTTGTCTGTCTGTTTGTTTTGGAGGAAGGAGTACATTTTCTATGGATTACTTCTATTTTTCAATGAAATGTAAGTATGATACCATTGTTGACTGTTGGATGCTTGAAAGACAGAAGATGAGAAACAGCCATCTTTGAAATTCTTTTTCCTAATTACATGGATATAAATAAGTACACATTTGTACTTTATAAAGACTCAGAGAGGTAAAAAAACAAATATGCATGTATATACACCAAATACCCTCCCTTTACTTATTAAAATAAAAAGTTGAACATGTTCATTATAGTCATTCATTTTTATACCATGATACCTCCAAGTACTCTGCTACTTTTAAATTTTTGAATTCATAATGCAAACTCAATTTATTTTAATTATAATTAATAAATTTTTACTCAAATTTTCTATCTTTACCTAGGCTAGTGGTATGTATCTATGTAAGGACAGAAGTCTTAGTTAGTATCAAGATTTTTATTCTCCCTCCCCCTTACACACACAACACCCCCCCTCACACACACACACAACAACCCCCCCCCCCCCACACACACATTTCCTTTGTAATTCCCTCCTCTTGAATGAGAATGAGGATTATGAATATGATAGGATCAAATTCCTATGAGGTTACCCTGCCAGAGAAGGAAAACTCTGACTCCAAAAAACCTCCGCTGCCTTGCGGCATACCTCTTCAGGGGAAAGGCTAAGGGAGTAAACCCCGACAGAAAATCCGGAGCCGGAGTCCCTAAGGCGGTTTGACATTGTAGTCAACACCGGCAACTCCTGCGGCGCACCTGAAGCCAAGCTGTATTGACTCCGTCTTTCCCTTGGACCCTTCAGCTGCGAAGAGAGGGGGGGTCTGCTGCATGGGCAACAGCAGACCCTCCATATCACCCTGCCCAGGCTCTGTAGCTTCAGCTTCACTGGAGAGGACACTCCAGCGTCATCGCAAGATGTCGATTCAACACGGGAGGAGACAGATACCGTGTCACTCCCGAGTCGGACTGCACAACCATTCTCGGTGGTGCAGATAGACTCTTAAGAAGCTACACCATCGTCTCTCAAGACGGATGGCTGCCGACGACGACGACCCTGCCAGGCAAAGATAAAGGGATTTTGTAGATATATAATTTATAATAAATCTTAAGAGGCATTACGAAGGTAGGACTGGTTGAATCAGGTGAGTTCTATAACAGGTGGTCAAAGATGTTTGAAGTAGCACAGACATTCTCGAGATTAGAGAACTGGAGAGGAAAAAAGATTAATTCGAGGGAAGAAAATTAAATAGTTACTCAGAGAAGAGTAATATGAGCAAAAATAATAACAAAACAATATTTGTGGTCCATAATCATGAATTTAAGGTAAATGCAACCAGTCATGTTGAATAATTGTTTTTTTTTTTAAGTTTTTACTGTTATGATACAATTATATAAAAGTAAGAGACTGAGTGAATCCGGAGTCAGAATTTTGCCAGCAAGTAAGATGGTGAAGAAAGAGGCAAGCAAATGGGAGTAATTATAAGGGACTGATGACTAAGCAGGAAATCTGTGTGTGGTATGAACCAAGATTAAAGCTGAAGATTAAGAAGGAAGAAACAGTGGGATCAATGGAATTAATATTCCATTTTTTCCCAGTAGAAGTCCTTGAGTGAGAGTATTACAATGTAGACATCCATGTTATCTACAGCCCTGAGGTAAGGAAGGCTAGAAGGGGCAACGTCTTCCACCTGGGAAGGCTGCAGGACTGATTTTGAAGCCAGGGGTTCAAGCCAGCATTCAAATAACAGATTGAGGCTATAAAAGAACGTCCTGATCACAAAAGTCCAGAATCTACAGTAAAATGGCAAAGGAGGGAGAGAATGAGGGAAGAAAAGGAAGATAGGATGATATCATCCTAGTTTATTGTTGACTTACTAGGAAATGGAATTGTTAACAAATTTGTCATTTGTTACCCATGGCCAGTTATCTCTGGTTTGGTTATTGTGCCATAATCTGATGGTATTTTTATTACACTCTCTTTGGAGCAGAGCAGCTTCTACTCAGAATCTGATTTGAAAACATTCACCAATGTCATGGTCTTCTCTTTGTAATTCTATTCCAGATATCTTGGATGCAGTAGCCTTGGCTTTATTGTTTAACTAATTATAACTTATGTATTTGGATACATTAAATTAGACCTTTGATTCCCCTCCCTGTCTCCAACTTAAAAAACTATTAAATAAGTTTTTAGAAAAAAATATGGTATTTTACCTAACAGGACAGACAAGTAGAGTAGTAACAGGTATGTCATAGCTTCATTCTCTGAAAACTTGATAAAGATACAGGGAGTCCTGTGGCAGATTATTAACTGTCTATCCCTCAACTTTCCATCATAATATGTTAATGTGCTAACTAACATATCCCTTATTTTGGTAAGATGACAACAAACTCAACACCAAAGTATGGCTAGTGATTCTCAGCTGCGAGGATGGATATGCTTTTGGCTGCCCCTCTCCCAAGTACATCTGGCAACGTCTAGAGACATTTTGGCCTATTGCAAGTTGATGAGTGGGTGGGCAAGGAAGGGGTCTTTCTAGTTTGCTATTTCCATCTACTAGGTAGAGGCCAAGAGTGATCCTAAGGATCATAAAAAGCACAGGGCAGTTTCCAAAACAAATAATTATCCAACCCCAAATGAGAAACTCTGGTATGAGCCCCACAAGACAATCCTATTCTCCTTCCTCATAGCTGTAGGTTACCACATGTTGTGAACAGAACTGTTTCCTTTCAAAATTTATATGTGAAAATCCTAACCTCCAATGTTACTGTATTTGAAAACAGAGCCATCAGAGGTAATTGAAGTTAAATGAGGTCATGAGGCTGGGACCTGAACCCAAATCTCTCTCTATGAGTGCTTACCAAGAAAAGAGCATTTAAGGATACAGTAACAAGAAGGAAGCCATCTGCAAGCCAGGAAGAGAGCTATCGCTAATCCTGATAGCACCCTGATCTTGGATTTCTAGCCTCCAGCCTGTGAGATAATTAATTTCTGTTGTTTAAGCCACCCGGCCTGTGATATTTTGTTATAGCAGCCTGAGCAGACTAATACACCATATAACCCATTCTAGCTCAGGAGACGCAAGGAGAAGTATGCTAAAGAGATTTGTAAGAAAGCTCTTGCTTTTTTTTATAAAAGGGGACAAATATGTATGGAATTTACTTTTTGCTTACCCATCTTTCCTGTGGTGTTGTAGCAGCCATTCTGCATCCTGAGTTGACAAGCAAATATTATCTAATATCAGAAAATTCTGAGACATTAGCCCTGCCTTTGTTATATCACTAAACCAATACCTCTGAATTTTTTATATATCTATACATGATTATGCATATATATGATTAACCTAGGTTTGAGTTGTAAAATTAGCCAAAACAATTTCTAATATACGATTTCTTTATATTCAAGGAATCAACCAAAGAATTTCCTGTTGAGGTTCAATCTGAAAATATCCAAATAATATCCAGTGTATCTTCAAATTGAAATAAGCAATTTTCAGCTCTGAAAATGACATCAGATAGAGGAAAGAATCAAGATATTAGAGGGGAAACAACTATTTTCTATGTTTCTGAAGAAAAACTGTCTTCTATACTCTTGGTCTAAGAAACATGAACGCTATTAAGTTAAATGGTAGTTTTATTTCTATCTAAAACAGGATTAGAGTGAGAAGTTGAGCTTCTTCTCTTATGGTTTTACTCTTAGTTTTTAATTTGACATTTGTGAACACAAATTATTGATAATAGGTAATTCTAAATTTTTCTTTACATGTATATCTTATAAAGTGTATAAGATAGTTATAATATGTGCTTATCTCATTTAAAAATTGCATTTATGAAGATCTTTTTTCTGATCTTCTAACCCATGGCTATATTTAAAATTTTTATTTACTGTTAATGAAATTATAAATCTATTCTTTATTTCTTTTGGAATTCTTCAACATAGATCAAATTTCCTAAGTAAACTTAAGCTTCAGTTTTGCTATTTTGAGCATTCTTGGTAAAAAAAAAAAATATATATATATATATATATATATATATATATATATACTAATTAAATTTTTCCACTCAATAAAATAAATAATAAAAAGTTGATATCTGGGCTATAATTTTTTCATAAGTTATATTTACCAATGGTAAAGGTAGGAAGCCAAAGAGAAATACTTAACGTCTAACACATGAGGGATTCAAACATTATGATTTGTACTTTTTAGTCACAAAGAAAACTTGATGACTGAGAATCAAGAAAACCAAATGTTTTATTAAACTTTTTGTTAGAAGCTCAGCCATAATGTTTGTATTTTGACTGCTAAATCTTTGTTGAAGAGAAGTGACCTAAAGCTAGGTATCATAGGTATCATCTCATGAAGAGGCTACACCACAATGGAAACACCTATACTTTACAAAAGTTTATAGCTCTTTATAAATATGTGCACTTAACCAAATCTTAGTATCAAAAATGGATATATATATATATATATATATATATATACAATTTCAGCCTCTATAAATATTTAAAATAGTATCTGAAGTGAGCTAGCTGCAAGCTACAATAATCATAGTTAATAGTTGATAATTTACAGTACTCACATACATCAGTCTGTTATATTTATGAGCTTGCTGGAGCCTCATATCAGTCTTATTAAGTTGGTATTTTTATCATCCCCAGTTCACCCAGAGTAGAGTTGGGATATAAAACAAAGGGTCTTTTTCCAGACTCTGTCTCTTAACAACTACATCCATTGCCTCTTGGACAACACAGTTTCAAAGTTATACGATAGCTAAATGATTAAAGACTTTCCAAATACATACTGGTGAAACCGAAACTAAATCAAGGCCTGCCACTACGCTTCCCCTAGAGAAATGCCTCAATATAGAAATGTATTATGTAAAAATGCAAGTTGACTAATCCATAATGAACACTAAAAATTAAACAACAGCACTATTTGACTTCTTGAAATTCATGAAAGACTAATGATGATATAGACAATCCATGCTTCTAAAAAGATATTGGCTCTGAGCAATGTTTTCTTCATGATAAATTTCTATGAAGTAAATAGAGACTACTAAAGCCTTCAATCATACAAAATATATTGTTGCAGCATTTTGACTATTTGCCATATCCACAAGGGCTTTATCTGAAAGAATCTGGTCATCTCTGATAGCTCCTCATCCTCCTGATTCTGCTGCTGCTCTTCTTGCTTCTCCCCTTTTGACACCAGTTGCCTGGGTCAAATCAGTGTGCTTACAGGCGACCTGTAAACCAAGATTTGTTCAACCATTTATACCACTATAAATAATTCTGTGTCCACTGACTTCCTTGGCATGATCAAGGCATCCACCAATTCTTCCATTTACAAATAAACTGGATTATTTCATTTTTATACTAACAAGTACTGAGGAAGAATAAGAAATTTTTAAAAATTATATTGCAGATTATTGCCATGATTGTAGTATAGCATGCAATTATAGGAAAAGGAGAGGGTAGAAAATGAGAAGGGAAATAAGAAAAGGTAAGATAGTTTCAAAAAACTTATTTTTTGCAAAAATGGTTACAAATACCCACAAATGACATTACAATGTATTTTTGAGGGGGCTTATAAATCATTTTCATCTAATCACAATTAATATTCTTGCTATTCAGCATGGAAGGTAAAAATAAATATTTACATTTGAAAAATGAGGAAACAAGGCATAAAGATCATGAATAAAATGCTAGAAGTCTTAAAGCAGCATACACTCTAAATGAGACTTACATTCAGGTCTCTGACTCCAAAGTCTTTGCTTTTTCCCCCAAATCACACTACCTAGATGCCACTCTGTTTAGATAAAAAGCAGGAGGACAGCTAAGAGTGGGAAGGGGGTAAATGGTGGAGGAATTGAACAAAAAAGGAAAAAGGACTCATGGACATGGATGGCAATGTGATAATTGCAGGACAATGAGGAGAGGGCTATAAGGAGACTGTTGTTGGCAGCCGTCCGTCTCGAGAGACGATGGTGTAGCTTCTTAAGAGTCTATCTGCACCGCCGAGAATGGCTGTGCAGTCCGACTTGGGAGTGACACGGTATCTGTCTCCTCCCGTGTTGAATCAACGCTGGAGTGTCCTCTCCAGTGAAGCTGAAGCTACAGAGCCTGGGCAGGGTGATATGGAGGGTCTGCTGTTGCCCATGCAGCAGACCCCCCCTCTCTTCGCAGCTGAAGGGTCCAAGGGAAAGACGGAGTCAATACAGCTTGGCTTCAGGTGCGCCGCAGGAGTTGCCGGTGTTGACTACAACGTCAAACCGCCTTAGGGACTCCGGCTCCGGATTTTCTGTCGGGGTTTACTCCCTTAGCCTTTCCCCTGAAGAGGTATGCCGCAAGGCAGCGGAGGTTTTTTGGAGTCAGAGTTTTCTTTCTCTGATATAAGGAGACTAAATAGTGGAAAATACAATTTTTTTTTTTTTAATGAGTAAAAGCTGGATAGAATTTTTTTCCCACTGTCCAACTCCTTTGAGTTACTATTTACAAGTTACAGAGGTGCATTAATGTGAATTTTAGTGTGTGGAAGTAAAATATAATAAACAAGTGATATTTTTTAATAAAAAGTACTCATATTTGGGAATTGTCTATTCTGGTAAGCACCAACAATATAAAAATGTTTAATTCATTTAAAAAACAGTTTATTTAAATACCTCATGTTATTAGTTCACTCAGAAAAAATATAGAGTCCTAATCAGAGAAATAAGTAGAAGTAAGAATTCTTTGGACCCTAGCTCTAATGAATTATATATAGGTAAATATCTCTATTTATATATGTTTATCTGTAGTTGTATTAATATATAAAATTTAATGACATCATAAAGTTCAATTTCTCCACATAAATTTATTAATTTTTATTCTAGAAATAATAGCTAATCACAAACATCAAGACAAAAGGCAGAATAATCAATTCATTGGAGTTATGATGAATTACTAATTAGACTGGTCTCCTTCATAGTTTCCACTTGATCTGTGTAATATCTCAGTGACTCTTCTTTTTAATATAATTGTATCTGATGAGAACATTGCAGTTCAGAGCCATGGGTTATATATAGGGTGGGGCAAAAGGAGGTTTAAAGTTGTGAGTATGCAAAACACAAAATTTATTATTATGTTGTTATTAATTAATTATTGCATTATTTTACATACAAATAACAGTAAACCTACTTTGGCTTTATTGTATTTTGATGGGCCTGTGCTTTTTCTTATGCCTACATTTCTAAATTAATTCATGAAAACTTATGTAACAAAGGTTTATCAGAAATTGCTATTTCTATCATGTGAAAGAAAGAAAATCAGATTTTAATGTTAAAGGGTCCTTTTTGCCAATTATATAAGAATAAAATCATTTTTTCACCAGTTTTCCAGATAAAAACCTTATGATTTCAAAGCAAGTTTTTTCTCTTCCTCACAAGTTATCAATTCAAAGTACCTCAAATTATCTACCACAAGAATTGCATGACTGCTTTGGTTTTACAAATAATAAAAGGAGTTTTAGAACAAAAAAGTGTGCTGGGAAAAGTGAAAATAAATTTTTGAACTTTCAGCAACATCTATGTGACAAGGTTATTTTCTCCAAGTCAAAGGTGCACCAAAAATTACTACTTTTGAAAGCCACCTTATAAGAGCATATAATGCTCATCTTGACAAGGAAATTTGATGGCCAGAGAGAAGGTCCTGATGGAAGCCAGCAAACTATTCCCTATAAAAATGTACACACATTCAACATTTGTGTTTAATTTCAGGAGAGTCCCAGGGCCCAGTGGAAGTCTGGCCATATTCCTCTAACCTGTGGAATAAAAATTATTGAAAATGAGAACATGATTCCTCCTTGGGTTAGGGTGGCTGAACCGTGAAGTAAATGAACTATAAGTATGGCAATAAATAAGACCACCTGAGGAACTGTTTATTTTCTTTCCCATAATCTAAAGATATCCAGCAGGCACATAAATGTTAAAAGTTCAATTGTCTAAAACCTATAACTAATTCATGTAGGGATGTATAAATGAGTCTGAGTAAAATGACTTTACCTTAGTTTCTTTATATATACCTGATTGAGATGAGCCTAAGAACTTAATGATAAGTACAAATCTATTCTTTTGTACTCTTTCAGAGATAAGTGTTTTTTTTAATCTAATAAATTCTTCTCTCTTGCTGTAATATATTCACAAATGAAGGTTCATGAAATTCATAAATAGCTTAAGTATTTCAAATATTGAGGCCTTTCATTTTTCTCCTAAGGTCTTTAACACATTCCTCCCTCTACTTTCTATATATAGGTAATTGGAAATGTTGTTTTAAGTCTATAATAATTGCGTATGTTAGTGTTAATAATTTTCTCTACTTTCCCACCATTCAATGACTCTAACTACTTGCATTCCAATTTCATTTTCCACTCCTCTGTAGAACGTGTTTTCTCAATGGATACCAATGATATTGTGATTGCAAAATCCAAACATCTATTCTCAGTCTCCATTTTGTTAAGCTTTAGAATCATATGCCTCTATGAATTTGAGATCTAAGGTCATAAAAACCAAAATTTTAACCTCAACTCTTTCCATTATCATCCTCAGATTATATTATATTCTTTGTAGATTAAATGAAATAATGCACATAAAAACTGATAGAAATGTGAGATGATGATAAATCACCTTTCCCTTGAAAATGTCATGAGTTTTTTCACTGTTTCTCTAACCATTTTTTATTCCTCTTTGTTCTACTGTTCTTTGAATGTTCAACTATCTCAGAATTAGTCTTTTAGTTGTTTTTTCATCCTCCATTCTACATCATCATTTCTTAATGATCTCACTTATTTGTGTGGATATTATAAAAGCCTTGTACTAATGACCTCCAAATCCACATCACGAACCCTGAATTAACACTCCTGAATTTAAATCTTGCATCTCTTATCTGTAGATAAGAAATCTACAGATAAGAAATGTCACACAACAGCCTCAGCTCAGCATATTAGAAACAGAATACAGTATTCCCTCACTTATCGCGGATATACATTCTAGACCCCCCGCGATAGGTGAAAATCCACGAAGTAGGAACCTTACATTTATTTTAGTATTTATATATTTTAAGGCTTTATAAACCCTTCCCACACACTTATAAACCATTCCCAGTCCCTTATTAACCTTTCCCACTCCCTTATTAACCTTTTCTACACTTTTATAAACACTACTTATGTTCTTAAACATATTCTACACTCTTAAATCTATGTAACTTTAACAACATACATATACAGTACCGCAAAATCCTGAGATATAGCGAACAATTCGTGATAAATAATTAAATATAATATTTTATAAAATCCTGTGATACAGTGAGGCCGCGACAAGTGAACTGCGATATAGAGAGGGTCTACTGTACAACTCTTTTGGAGAAAGTCTGTTGTTCCCTATTTAGTTCATGGGATCAGCATAGTGCAATTGAGCCTTTGATCTTGACCATGCTCTCATCCTTACATCATTTGATGTAATATAATGATGTAATGGGTTCTACCTTCCCAATCACTCCTGAGATCCTCAGTAGCCTCCTAAATACTCTCATTGCCTGTGGTGTCTTCTGCCACATCCAATCCATCTTCTACTTTAACTGTGTTCATCTTAAACCACAGTTTAACATGTGATTGCTGCTTTTTTTGGACTAGGTTTCATATTATTCTTTAACTTAGGCAATATTTATTGAGTGTCTATTATGTGTCCTAAGTGTTAAGAACTCATATCACATGCTGTTTCAACCACCATCCAATAAGGATTGGATATTTTATAATTTCTCTTTTCATTGCCTCATTTCTGAACATTTTGCTGAATCCGTTAGTCTTGTCCTCTTTTATCTTATGTCTGGTTCCTTAAACTACTAAACTGTAAACACCCTTCCTGTGGAGGTATTTATTTACTCTATGCTTAGAATTCTCAACCTTCTCAGTCATTCATTTAACCAATGCATATTAGTGCCTGCTATGGGAGTAGGAGATGAAGATATAAAAGTTGGCAAAATTAATAATGCCCCTGTCCTCAGAATGCTTATATTATAATAGTTCTTACACTTTTATATATAATTCACATTCACTTCTTGTATTTAGTTTCTGAATGTAACATATTTTAGCCAACACGGGGGTTGGACAAAGCTACTCTTCCCCTATTGCACCCAAAACCTGCCTTGAGATGCTTCATTTAACCACAGCTGATCTCCTCACTGGTATCGCTCAGACACCATTTAACACTAAAAAAGCTAGTGCATCCTCCTACTTATCACATTAAGTCTAAATAGTTTTAAGTTTTAAAGTTAGATGTAACTGCATGTAATGTAACTTGATTTTAAATTATTTCCTTCTAATTCTCTTCACCTTCTTGGGTTTTTACTAAGGCATACTACTTGCTCTTCCCCAAGCTTTTTCAGATTGTTCCCTTTAATGTGAGTTTCCTTTCTTCCCAATGCTACTGTCAAAATTACACATGTTTTTAAGACCCAAATTGGCTATCACCTCTTTTATGATTATTTTGTGGTCAGTAAAGCCAGAAAGATTTTTTTTTTTAAATGTCTGGAATGTATAGTTGGATCTTATCAATTTTCCAAGTTAAACTTGACAGTTTAATATTTGAACCGCCTTCTTTTTCTCATTAGAATACAATTGTCTTTATTAATTATTGTTTCTTACAGTGTATTTTATACATTCCTGCACAAAGACAAATAATGAGGATGTGACATTATAATCAAAATATCAATTCACTGACCTTCTTCTCCTCTTTCTTCCTCTCCCAAAGTAGAATGGGCATCTAGATGCATTGAAAATAATAGGAAAAACAATGAAATTGTGTAGTATAGATTATGTAGTATTCTCTTTAGGATCACATCTCATTAGCTCTATAATTTTGGATAGACCAATATGTAGAATTGGGGAGGAAGACATACTGTTAACAGGGAAGAGTCTGAGGAAAGGCACAGTAATTACTGACAAGGTGTATGTAATGTGGAAATTTAGAGGATGGGCTAAAAAAAAGGCAGAATTTGAGCTTTGATTTTTACCATTTACTCTTAGTGTCACCTCAGAAATTTTATCACTTTTCCCTTTACTTCCACATCAATAAAATAAAAATAAGATGGTTTGAGAATTAAATTAGCCCATAAAAATAAAGCAAATGAAATAGTGCCTGAAACATAGTGACCTTGTTATTATTGTTATCCTTAACTTTTATCTATCTATTTATTTATTTTTATTTTTACCAACAAAACTGGAAGTTATGTAGTCGATCTTAGATTATATTATTTATTCAGCTCCTGTACTCTAAAAATAAAATTCATTTATTTCCACTATTTTTTCTTCAAGCACATCATAATTGGTCTACATAAATGCACTTTAGCTTTCATTTTTGTTCCCCAAATTGAGAATCTTTTTGAGGCTTACTTTTATTTGATTAATAAATGTCATGTGATAGAGTCAAAAGCTGCCTGATCAGGGCACAATAAAATACAGCTTGTATTATTAGTAGGGAAAAAACACCAAAATGATGCAGTAAATTGGCTTAAAATAGCCAACTCTTATTGACAAATAAATTAGAACACATTTAATAAGACAGACGTGGTATTTTACTTTTTAATAACCATAGAAAAGAATCAATGATGGTAGTTTTACAACAAGCTCTTAAGCCTTGGATACATATCTAGCTGGTGCTTGGGAGAATAGAGCCATTTCCATTAGTTTTAATGAAAGTTTAGAAACAAACTATTCAGTGTTTTACTCGACATTTTTCTTGTTAAATTTAACAGAGAGGTAATAAACAATATTGGTTCTTAGGTGCAGAAAATGCTTTAGGGACTCTTTATCCTTTATAACTATATTTCTAGTGTTCTAAAGTTTTTATAAATGCTTTTTACTTCACAGGTGCTTGAGGCTGGAAGGGATCCTGAGAGGTATTATCCTGCCTTAAGGCAGAGTGAGACTAAACCCTCTTAGGGGAAAAACAAGAAAGAAGAATTTCAGAACTCCTTTACTCCTATGCAGGACTGTCCTTTTGACCCCTTAACCACCAAACCAAGCCCTTTTCAATAAGGATATGCACACAGGATCAAAGCTCTTTGTCTTTTTTTTTTTTTTTTTTTTTCCCTATTTGAGGCTTAGACAGGTTCAGGGGCAACAATTATTTTAGATGCAGAAAATAATCCTCAATAAAAAAATTTAGTTTCAACATTTTAATGCCTAATGTTATCATCATCACTAAATTCAGTTTTAGTTCTCAATCATCACTATTTAATTAGGTTTAAATATCTGTGCATTTTGTTGAGAGAGAGAGAGAAAGAGAGGCAGACGTGAGAGAATCATCCATTGGCTGTTTCACCCATCAATGCACTCACTGGTTGCTTCCTGTATGTGTCTGAACCCGCAACCTTTGCAAATCAGGAAGACATGCAAATCAACCTCATGAGCTATCCAGCCAGGGCAAGTAGGTACTTTTTGAGCAGTGTTGTCCCCAAATCTTATCACTGCAACAAGAAACTGTTGCTTAGCGATAAAGACAAAGGTTTAAAAATGTGTCTCAAAAATATATTGTAGTTAACCGTAAGAAGTCATAGTAAATGATGATATCTAAAGGTGTGCTTGGATGTGAAACCTCAATGCAAAGAGAACTGTTTCATATTAGCTCTAACAGCAGGGTTTGTTACCATTTAAATACACGCTCTAATACACTTAGTGTTTTGTGCTACATTTAACAAGATTAAGTGAACGCACACTGTTTCAACTCAAATCTTCATCGGAAATCAGAGACAAGCCTCATTTCTTGCCAAAACATTCTCTTGCGGCTCATTCTTGGAGCAAAATCCACATAAGTAAATCTGTTTACCCAGGTGAACCATTGATCAACTAAAGGATTTTTCTTTCAGGTAATTATTTGCTTTACTGAACTCTGAAGAATTTATTTGAAAATTCTAAAGAATAGATGTATCTGAGACGTGCTAATGGCCATAATTATAGACCATGATTTGTAATAAAATAAAAATGACATGAGAACATAGCAAAGCATTAAAAGAAAATGAGAAGGATTGGCACTTAGATTTCTTAAATGATTTCACTGTAACACTACATATAATTCGATTCTGAGGATACATAGTAAATATTAGATAGCTTAACAAAACAAAACAAAACATAACATAACAAAACACCCTTCATCTCACTGTACCATGTGTTAATTTTTCCCTTGTGACTGAAGAAGTTTGAACTGCCTGAAGTAAACTTTCGGGAACATTACAGAAGAGGTGCCTGGATCTCAACTTTTGGAGAATCTTAATGAAAATTCTAATCTGCCATGTCATCCTAAACATCAAGTTCTCTTTTTAAGTGTACCTTTCCAGTTTCTTGCACTTTATATTATCTTATGAGGTGTTTCTCCTTGCATGTTTATGGTATATGTAATTTAAATCTAAACATATTTCTACATTTTATAAAATATTTTTATATTTTATTCTTCCAGCTCAAATTCAACAAATATTTACACAACTTCTATACTTTTAATTTTCCACACATATATTATGACTGTGTAATACATGAAATAAAAGTGCTTTTGCTATACTTCTATTTTTCTTGTGGGTACTTTAAAAATCCACAGTTATTTGAGCATTACATATCTTGGTGAATCTTTTAGCATTTTCAGTTTATTATAGTTCACTATAAAAGACTAAAAACTTTTTCTATCCTTTTGTTAATCATTTACTAGTCATTGGTATGATGGAAAGGCTATAGTTATATTTTTGTAATAGACACAGTAATGTTCATGCCCTAATCATGACCTGTGAGTATCTTACCTTACGTGGCAAAATGATTTTGCAGATTTGATTAAAGATACTAAACTTAAAAATAAAAGAGTATCCAGGATTACCTAAATTAATCTAATCTCATCACATAAATCTTTCTTTCTTTTTTCTTTTTTTTTTGTTGTTGTTCTATTACAGTAGTCCCATCTCTCCCTCATTGCTCTCCCCTGCCCCGCCCACCTCCCCCCTCTCGCAAGTCAACAACCACCCAGTTGTCCATGTCCATGGGTCATTCATACAAGTTCCTTGACTAGACCCTTCCCCTTATTTCCCCCTTTCTCCCCCTCCCACTCCTCCCTGGTCACTCTCAGTTTGTTCCTTGTTTCCATGCCTCTGGTTCTATTTTCCTCATTTGTTTGGTTCATTAGGTTCCTGTGTCAGGTGAGATGACATCACACAAATCTTTAAAAGTGGAGAACCCATTCTGGCTTTGGTCAGTGAGAGAAAGAGAGAGAGATGGCATCAGCTCTTGGCTTTGAAGAGGGGGGAAGCAGACCATAAGCCCAGGGTTGAAGGTGGCCTCTGGGAGCTGGGAAATGGGGCACCTTTTCTCCCCTACAGCCTCAAGAAAGAAATGCAGCCTTGATAGCACTTTGAGTTTAAACTGGAAAGATCCATGTTAGACTTGGGACCTCAAAAACTGTATATTAATAATAAATTTGCATAATTAAGCCACTGAATTCATGGTATTTGCTCTGGCAGCAACAGAAAACATACAAAATTCGAGCAATTTTCATTCTTCCTCATTCTTGTCCACTTTCTATGAGAACCTGCTTAGCAAGTTTTTCTATAGACTTGTTTTTTTTTTTTTTTTTTCCTTCATTACTTGTTTTAGGGATTTTCATTGAAAACTTTTCTGTATTTCTTTTCTATATTAAGTTTACTCAAATTTATCTTGTGTCGCCAATCACCTTTCCTCTTGTTTTACTTTTTTTCTAAACCACTCATTTTACTGCTCTGTATTTTACTATTTTAAGTTGGCATGGATCCTTCATGGGATATAAATAATTACATAATTACATGCCAGGGTAGATGTATACATGAGTCTAGTACATGCAGACAGATTTGCATCCTCCTTCTTCAGTTTGACTGCCATCTTTTTAGATATGACCTTTTCTTGTCCACTCTTCCAAACTTGTCCCCAATCAAGAAAACTCACGAAAGAGATAGAAATCCATTTATTCACTTCCCAATCACTATCACATTTCTTTCCTTCATTTTCTTTGTTGCCATCGGTCTCTGAATAATTTTTATTTTAAGCTATTTTCTATCAATAAAATGGTTTAGAATGAATCATGATTTTAAGACATAGAAGGGGGTTTTCTTTTGAATTACTAGACTTCCAAAGAGGCAGACACAGGCTAAGTTTCCTTTTTACTCATGTTAGAGATTGTGTAGTTAATATTTGAACTCTGTGTAAGCCACTAGCAACTATTACCACAATAATACCTTTCAATAATGCTGTCAAGTATTAGTTTCAATTTATACATAAGAACTCTAAAATTCAGGACATCTTATTTTCCAAGGTCCCTATATAGCAAATGACAAAAAAAAAAAAAAACAATCAAAAAAAAAAAAAAACTGCCATATTCTGTTGGCTAAAAACACACACAGGTTCTACCCACTCTTAAGAGACTACTCTTTGGAGTCAGCCTTGAGTGTCTCTAAAACAGTTTTCCATTCTAACATGGGGATCAAAGGAAAGAGAAAACAACTGGCCCTGAGAAACTGCCAATGTCTCGGTGCATTTGTTGGCCTGTATCAGAAAGACTGGTCTGTGAAACCAGCTCTGAAAGTTAAGTCTAAAAATTTGTGACAACAAATCTGTAGCAATTTATGTAGCAGATACGGGAAAGAGAGATTAGAAAAATTTAAGTAAACTAGAAAAACTCCGTAAATACCACAAAATAACATGAAATAGCAAGTGCAAAGATAAAAGTGCCATAAGGTAAATATGCTAGATTTCCGTAGGTATTTTGTTTCATTTGTATTCTGTGTTTTGCATTTTAAAAGATTTATGGAAAATAATTGATAAACTAGTGGCCTAAGGAGTTACATACGTCATTTGACAAGTTACTCCTGCCCTCAAAAGACCCACAATTTTTCTAGAGAAAATTGTATATTTTTAAATGGGAAAGCCCAGGGTAAATATAACTATTTTTTTTAGGAAACTTTGAATTTTTTTTTTTTTTTTTTTTGGAAAGAAGATAATAGAGAAACAAATGAAATCTTAACAAAAATTTTGTCGCACAATTTCCTTTTTATATTTTCACATTTTTTAAATTACTGGGTTTATCAACACCAGGGTTATAGTTTGAGCTAAAATAGCGAACTGGTCATATTTTGCACTATTGTTTTAAAGAGATCTTTTTAGTTATTTTATATCATTTGATTTTATTTTATAAACATTGAAGAATTTGATTTTTACTATGTTGCAGGCATTGATTAATTATATTAGAAAAATAACCTATTTCCCAAAAGAACTATATGAAGCAAGTACCTTTTGTAGTCACATTTTACAGATAAGAAAACAGAGGCCCAGACAGGCTGTGTCATGACCAGACCATCTCCAAAATGAATGCTTTTAATCTATACACAGTGATGTCTCTCTTCTCGTGGCTCTCTTGCTTCTACTCCATAGACTCCTTCTCTTAATTACTCTTCTTATCAGCTCAGAAGGAATAAAGCACAAAGTTATGTTTCCTATAAATTTCAGGAAATCTTTCTTTTGTTGGCTTCACTTTTGGCATAAGTAGGGTGACATTATTAATTAGAGTCAGTATTGAATAATGTAAACACCTCACATATTGTGGGGTTGGGGTGGTTCCATGGAAAATTACTTCTCAGGGTTACCTGATCATAAATTCCTAACTGGGCAAGTCATGGTGGGTAGTTATATAACCAGGCACATAACTTCTTTAGTAAAAGGCTTATTTTTGCCTTAAGCAGACCCTCTCCATTGTTTCTGTACATCTAGGTTAATATACCTTTGAAATGTGCCCTTTTACACTCCTTCTAACCTGACCATCCTTTCAGACCCCTCCTTCTAAAGCATGAGAGCACCTAATCTTAACTAGCTTGTAACCTCATGCCTGCCTTTCCTTTCACCTTCATGTATTCCTTACATTCCCTCCTTAATCTCAAATACATAAAAAGAAACTTCAAACTGTTATTCTCTGGAGCGTTTGAGATTTTTCTCCCCAGCCATGAGTTGTCAATTGGGCTCAAATAAATCCTTATAAAATTCTCTATAGGGTAGGATATTTCTTACTTTTATAATATTTAGAAGAGTGTGGAAATTGGGAATAGAGCACTTAATAGCATGATAGTAAAATGGCTGCATAATAATACATTATCAAAGGTGTGCAGAAAAGAGTTAATGCAACAGGACTGACTGCTACCATTACAAAGATCTGCTTGCAAACCTAGCCCATGGCTGACATATGAAAATTTGGATTCTGGAAGATTTTCTCTCATTCCCTTACTTATAAACACGGTTTATTGTTCTGAAACTGTGCAAATAATGCCATTTATGATGAACATCTGTTTTTTTCTCTGGGAGTTTGAAATTTTGGTACATGCCAGACAGAGAGTGCCTATGTGAAGAAACTCGATAAAAACCTTGGACACAGACAAGAGTGGAAGACAAAACAGGAACAACAAAGACAATAAACAGAAACAATAACCAACATGAAAGATATTAAGCCAAGCATATCAATGATCAAAAGACAATAATTAAAAGATAAAGGCTGTTAAAACAGATCAAAAGACAAGGCCTAACTCTGTATTGTCTAGAAGAACAACACATTAAAGATAGACACATATAGATTAAAAGTACATGGACGGAGAAAAATGCACTATGTTAACACAAATCATGAGAAAGCATGAGTAGCTGCATTGGTTTTGCACAGCAGATTTCAAAGCAAGGAAGTTACTTGGGATAAAGAACTTCATTTACAGTAATAAAGGGGTCAATTATCTAATAAAACATATAATCTTTAAGGTGTATTTGTGTAAAAACAGTGTCAAACTATGTCAGGCAAAAAATAATAAAATTGCAAAAAGAAATCAATGAAGCCACTATAATGGTTAGAGACTTCAACACCACTCTATCAGAAATGGATAGATCCAAGAGGCAGAAAATAAATGAAAATATAGCTGAATTCAACAACACCATTAACTCATTGGACATGATTGACATCTATAAACTTTATCTAACAGCAGAGTACACATTCTTCTCAAGCTCACAAAGAACATTCACCAAGACAGACCAGATTCTGAGTTATAAAGTGCCTCTGTCTTGTGAGTCCTCAAGTTGAAATTCATTATAATTAAAAATGTTTTCAGTGCAATAGACAATGTCTCAGACTGGGAGAAAAATACTTTCAAAAGACGCATCTGATAAAGAACTCTTAAAACTCAAAAGCAAGAAAACAAACAATTGAATTTTAAAAGTAGACTAAAGACTTTAAAAGTCACCTCACCAGATGAGATATATAAACGGCAAATCAAGATATGAAAAGATTCTCTGTATCATATGTCAACAGATAAATCTAAATTAAAACAACAATAAGACACCACTGTACAGCTATTAGAATGACCACAATCTGAGACACTGACAACACCAAACAATGCCGAAAATGTGGAGCAACAGGAATTTTCATTCATTGCTGATGGCAATGAAATGTGATACAGTCACTCAGGAAGGCTGTTTGGTGGTTTCTTAGAGAACTAAAGATAACTTACCATATGATCCAGTACTCATAATCCTTGGTATTTGCTCAGATGAAGAGAAAATTTATGTCTACACAAAGACTTGTTCCTGGATATCTATAGCAGCTTAATTCATAATTGCCAAAACTTGGAAACAACCAAGTTGCCCTTCAGTGAGTGATGGATAAATAAACTGATATATCCAGACAATGGATTGTTACTCAGAACTAAAAAAAAAAGAAGAAAGAAAGAAATGAGCTATGAAACTTAAAATATATGACGGAAACTGCAGTGCATATTACTAAGTGAAAGAAGTCAATCTGAAAAAGCTACATACTGCATGATTCCAACTATGTATATTTTGGAAAAGGCAATTCTATAGAGACAGTAAAATCATCAGTAGTTGCCAAGGGTTGGGCTGTGGGAGAAATAAAGAAATCGAGCACAGAGGATATCTAGGGCAGTGAATATGATCTGTATGATGCAGTAATGATAAACATGTCAGGATATATTTGTCCTAACCCACAGAATGGACAACACTAAGAGCAACCTATAATGGAAGCATAGATTTTGTGGTATCATATACAATGTGTCAATGTAAATTTATCAATTGTCAGAAGTGTACTACACTTGTGGATGTTGATAATGGGATTGACTATTCATGTGTGAGGCTAGGAGGTACATGAGAAAGATTTGTACCTTCTAAATTTTGTTGTGGACCTAAAATTGCTCTAAAAAGATAAAGTTTAATTAGAAAAAAAAAACATAATAAGTAAATTCATTCAAAAACACATTAAGAAAATGAAAGAAAAAACTTTAGATACTTAATCTCTAATGATTTTCCCTGGTAGTAAACCCTTCACATATGTTGCCATAATTTGGTTTGGAGGAATTAAGAACACCCTGTTAATTCAATGGGAGAAAATTCATGGAAAGCTTACTGTGGCCTTTGTTTCATGCACCTTTTTTCTTTGCTGACTTTGCTTTGTATCCTTTTGCTGTAATAAATCTTAGCTGCTTTATTCCAATTTATTGGGTCTATGATGCCTTCTAGTGAATTACTGAACCTAAGGGTTGTCTTGGGGACTCTCTACCAGAGTTTGCACAAGACTCATAATTGTTATAATTGCTATTATCTCAGTTATTTTTCAAGTGTGCTAGTGACATAGAGTTATGGGTCACTGTGGTTTAATTTTCCTGACTCTAATCACTTTATTCTTTAATCTATAAGGACCTTTCACTTGATAGATGCTTGTGAAATAAACAATTAATAATCATTGTAATTTATAAAACTTTGTGCTTATAATCCTTAATTAAGAATAATACAACCTTGTTACAATCATGTTTAGAAGAATGCTATGGACTAACTCACTATATATCAAAACAGTTATAAAGTCAGATAAAGAGCATCAGTACCCATCTGATATTTGTATTGGGGATTTAGTAACAATGCCCTGGAAAGAAAACACTTACAGGAAGTGCTGTGGTGTTCTCCCCATATTCTTTTTAAAACTGAGATTCTAGAAATGTCAGTCACTGGCAGGTCTCAGTTGAGTCCCTCCCCTGGAACTACCCTTGCCAAAGATGACACTCCTTTACCACATCCGGTGGTTCAACTTCTTCCTCTCCTAACCCCAATTCCCTCACTTCCTGATGGATATTGTTCTCACTTCATTCCCTAAAAACTTGCTGGAAACAAGTATCTATCACAGATTCTTTTTCCAGAAAATCTAATCTAAAGAAAAACAATAACATATAAAGTATCCATTAAATTTCTATAGTAAATAGTAGTCTACCTAGGTTTTCAAGATGTCTTTCATATTATGAAATGTCCAAAGAATTGATAAGCTGGATACAACATCTTGTATCCTCATTGTTTTCATAAATTCACTATGATAAAATGATATTATGCTGTAATCTAATAACATATCATATGAACATTTTTCAATCTTAAGCATCTATGCCAAAGAAATAGTAAAAATTTTGTTTTTAATTTTAGTATAAATGATGTAACATATTATATAAAAAAATTCTATGATTTTTTTTTTTAATGTGACAGTTGTGGCCAAGAAAATTTCAGTTAAAGAGTAAGTTAAATTTCTCATATGCATGATTATGAGTCTCCACTTCCCAGGGTTATTTAATCAACAAGAATTTTTTGAGTGTTTTCCCTGTGCCATCAGTGAATGCACTGGGGACACAGGAAAAATATTAAATACATGATCTCTGCAGAAAGACCTTGAAATCAGGAGATGATTTAATCATCACTAAATATTGAAGAAAAAATAGAGCTGTATTCAAGAGTTTGACTTATTAACTTCCACACACTATTGGTTGCTTAAATTTTTTTCCTATAGAAAGCTCATTTTGTTTGGAACATAAGTGAGTTATGATTAGTCCCATCCAGGGGCAACAATCCTTGTCCTCTTTTGAAGATAGTTCATTTTCCTAAATAGTGATGGCTATGTGACCTACAAATTGTGGCCAATAAGATGTTAGAAGATATCAGCTGAAGGACTAGTGGTCTCTTTGCTGACCTTCCTTCCCTGAATGTACATATGATATTGGAACATATTTATATGTGTTTGTGTCTATGTATATGTGTATACATATGTTTTATGCATGTGTACATCTATTTATATATGTGTGTATGTACATATACATATATACACTTGTATGTGTACACATATTCATATATGTATATATAGTATGTTCTTTGAATTTAAATAAATTATATTTTGTGTAACATATTACATCTTCCCTTTCTCATTCATAAACATTTTGAGATCTCTCCTTTTTATGTATATATATTTTCTTCCCTTCAACTGAGAAAAACGACAGCAAATAAAATTACAGCAATATAAATATGAACATTGTTTCAGTGGTTTTACAATTACAAACAACAAGGCAATAAATATCCATGTCTTGATCTCATGGGCAAAAGTTTCTAGTGTGGTAATTCTGGGTACAACCTAAGAATGTGTTCATTTTTTTCTAGCCATTGACAATTTATACTGCTACTCTATACTTTTGCCAAGAATATCTGAAGGTGCTTATTTCTCCACATCTTTCCAAATTTTATACCATCAGACTTTAATTATGTTTGTCAATCTAGAGGATAACGATATTCTTCTGTC